>NC_091373.1:14149631-14259631 GCF_038502225.1 Cherax quadricarinatus
TATGCATTAGCTCTGGAATTAGTCTATTATAGACCTGGGAGTGATAATGTTAGAGGATCTCACTTTCAAAGACCGGAACATTGTATCAGTAACATCTGCTAGAAAAATGACAGGATGGATAATGAGAACCTTCAGAACTAGGGATGCCAAGCCCATGATGACACTCTTCAGGTCGCTTATTCTATGTAGGCTGGAATATTGCTGCACACTAACAGCACCTTTCAAGGCAGGTTAAACTGCTGACCTAGAAAATGTACCGAGAACCTTCACGGCACACACAACTGCGTTAAAACACCTCAGTTACTGGGAACGCTTGAAGTTCCTCACCCTGTACTCCCTAGAATGCAGGCGGGAGAGATATATGATTAGCAGGGGCGCCTCTAGCACAAGAGACAACACAGTAGGTGTCAGGGAACCAAGACTGTTCGACTGCCTCCCAGCATACATAAGTGGGATTACCAATAGACTCCTGGCTGTCTTCAAGTAGGAACTGGACAGGCACCGAAAGTCAGTACCTGACCACCCGGGTTGTGGTTCGTACGTCGGGTTGCGTGTTGCCAACAGTAACAGCCTTGTTGATCAGGCCCTGATCTACTATGAGGCCTGACCACAAACCGGAACGCGAAGGCGTTGTCCCCCGAAACCCTCTCCAGGTACACGCCAATTGCATACTTCTGCATTTTCTCCAGTTTCTGAACATGCCTTTTCTCTGGTGTGGCTCACACGCTGCTGCTGTATTTCTCAAAATGAGCTTGACATGTTTTATAAACGGCCAAGATTAACTCTAAGATTCCTGAAGGCACTGTGCTCACTCCTAATTCTTCCTCCTTAAAATCTACAGCCTCTTGTCACCCGAGTTTATACTCTGTATCCGGTTTCTTGCTCCTTCCCGAAGCGTCGTAGTCTTGCATTTACAAGGTTGAATTTAAGCAGGAATTTATCTGACCAATCTTTCATTTGTACAGATGCATTTGCAGCCTTACGCAAATCCTCATCCGTTTTCTTTTATTCACATTAGTTTTACATTCTCAGGAAACAGCTATACATTTGGCTCACTCCCACTCAGAATAACATTCATATAAGCCAGAAGCAGTACTGATCCAGCTCAAAATTCTGATCATTCTCTTTCTGGATACAATGCCTGCATGTAGTCCGAGAAAATACAGTTCACCCATTCCTCTCACTACTGTCTCACTTCTCTCGCTTACTAACAGATTTGCCATCTCTGAGCCCGGCTGGCCGTTGTGAGTGACAAGTAACATAACAGTAACCTAAAATCATCAGGGAATAGGGAAAAGGGTGATAAGTAAAGTCGACGTGTAGAGGCAGCGGCAAATCAGTAGTAAGAGATTTGTGGATAATTATAGATGAATGCAGGAGAGGCGTGGTTATCGTTTATAATCTCTCTTTTCCCAGGAGCTTTACCACTCTCCTCCTGATCATCTCCACTACTTTACATGGTATACATGTCAGTGATAACGATCTGTAGTTCAGCACTTCCTGTCTCTTTTCCAAAGTATAGGGATTATATTCACTGTCTCCAGCTGTCTGACAACCTTCCCGTGTCCATTGACTTCTCGTAGAGTCAGTGGTTCAGTCAGTGCTTCTCTCTCACTCTCTCCTGTAGAATCCATGGTGACACCTTGTCAGGTCCCATTGCCTCTGAGGTGTTAGATTGCTTCAAATTTTTTTTTTACCTCTTTCCTTGCTGTGTACTGTGTCCACAACCAACCTGAGTACCCCTTTTCTCAAGGCTGTCTGATGTTGCTCATGTTCCACAGAGAAGTCCTCTGTAAACAGTTCAGTACTTCATAGACTTCCTTATAATTATATGAGCTCGCCTCCTTCCTTCTCCAGTCTCATTACGTCTTTTTTTCTAATGCGGCTGTGAAACAATTTTGGTTAAGACTTCGCTTTTGCTACTGTATTTTAATTTGCTGATCAGGTTTTCTAAATACATTTCTGGCTCTTTGGTTCATTTCTGTTCTCACCTATTCATCACTTTATATGGTTTTCCGAACTCTTATGCTCTTTTTTTATTGCCTCTCTGCATCTTCGACCTTTACTTCTTCTCGGAATAAAGTTCTCATCTGCCTCCTGGCAGTTTCCGCTCATCATCTGTGTTGTGTGTGTGTGTGTGTGTGTGTGTGTGTGTGTGTGTGTGTGTGTGTGTGTGTGTGTGTGTGTGTGTGTGTGTGTGTGTGTGTGTGTATGTGTGTGTGTGTGTGTGTGAGAGAGAGAGAATGTGGGAGGGGGGTAAAAGCGTGTAGTTCTAAAAGGTGAGCTATTGTTAGGGTTGGTAGGTAATTATCTGTAACGGGTAAATGGACTGTAGTGTGACTAGGTGGCTGAGTGATTTCTAACAGTTGAGTGATTAGTCAGTTGCTAACTGGTCACTGTTTAAGTGGTCAATTTATGTGGAGTACAGGAATGGTGGGATAAGATGTGGCGTTTTGGAGTCGCGTAGTGAAGGTTGTGTAGTGAAGGGAAGGAGAGAGTGAGGTTGCGGATAATCTCCCTCTCCCTCCCTGTCTTCCTACCTTTCTTTCTCTCCCTCCTTCCCTCTTTCTCTCTCTCTCCTTCTCTCTCTCCCCTCGTCTGCCACCAGCTATATATCCCATCTTCAGTCACACCCAATCTACCCCTCTTCATCCTTTCCCCTTCCACCTTCCTTGTCTCCTCTCTACCTCCATCCTCCCCTCCACAGGAGGACCTCACCGAGCATCCAAGCCCCAGGCGCACTCACTTCTAATTGCTCTTGCATCCAACTATATATATATATATATATATATATATATATATATATATATATATATATATATATATTGCAAGAGAGATAATTATATTTTAGATTACCAATAAAGTTGCTTTACTTGCCTGGCACCTGAAGCCACGGGAGCAATAAAACAGACATTATTTATTAACAGCGATGCTGGTATAATTTCCCCATCAACTTTAACACAATAAACGGAATCTAATTTCTCAAAGAATTTACATAAAGGTCATTAGTTCTTATTTTTTCCACACTATATCTTATTTTTAGCAACAACAGTAATGGGAGCTGTAGCTTTGTTGGTGCTCTAGTTGCTGCACCAACAGCTTCACGGATCACACATAACGAGTCACGAGTTGCAGACGTAGAATCGAGCCTCCACCAGTACTCGCGTTGAAAGACCTGCACGAGTTTAGCGCTTCATGATATGCAATCTACAGTCCCGTTGCTACAGTCTAACCTAATTTTACTGCGTCACTTTCCTTAGGTTTTTAACCAGTGTCATTTTTTTACGCCTTCTGTTCATTTTCAAATGGCATTTTCTTCATTTTAGGTTAGGTTGGGTTTGATTAGGTTGGGTTAGGGTATGTTACGTGAAAATATTAAGTCGTCACTTTTATCTCAAATTATGGAGGAGGAAAAACCGCTGTCATACATCTGGCAACGAGGTTACCGAAGACGACCAGGAAACCTTCAAATCTGAAAGTTGGTCATTGTTGTAATAATGTATTACCCCTCTCACCACCACCACTCTCATTACTGCCCTCATCAACACCCTCATCACCACCACTCTCATTACTGCCCTCATCAACACCCTCATCACCACCACTCTCATTACTGCCCTCATCATCAATACCCTCCTCACCACCACCCTTATCACTGCTGCACCCTGATACCCAGCCTGTTGTACGCAAGAAAAACAACGCTGCTGCCATCATCTATCAGTAGCCTCTCATAGTCTTGCTCTTATTAAGATTATATCTATCGGTTTGTCGATTCACTTTTCCTATGCACATGAAAGTCACCTGTCTATTTGCATGTGCATTAATTTCTCTTTCAGTACACATGAGTCAACTCTCGAATTGCTTCTCACTACGATAGTGACCTGTTTATTCATTCGTCTCTGTCTATATAAGATTGACCCTCTATCTATCCTCTCGTCCCTTTCTATATGCTATAGCTGCATGTTTGGCTATTCTTCCGTCTTTCTCTATACGTGATAATCCCCTGTCTGTATTCTTCCGCCTATCTTCATCCGTAATAGCCATCTATCAGTATATATTAATTCATCTGTTGCAACTGCAACTCTCTTCACCTTGTGTGCTTCTCCCGCACACCTGCAGATTCATCTAATGACTACCCAGGTGTGAGTCTGATAGCCCCAGCGTGATCGACAGCCCCGGACACCCATATCAACTCTACCAACATCGACACAAACCTTTAAAAAAAAAGGACAATAATAAATGAAACGCAAAAAACACGAAGCCACGGAAGCTGATAAGAGAACACGAGAGAAACACCCAATGTGGATATATTGAATTTGGTGGCATGGGAATTTCTGTAACCTTAATCTAGTAATTCAGCATGATGACAGCAATTTCAAAAGGCAATATTTACGTTGGGAAGTATTATTGCTAGGGACCTGGCCAAGTGAGCCAGGCCCCGCAGCTCAAGATGACGTGGATTTTTACTATTTTTTTTTTTAGGGAGGGGGGGTTATGTTATAAAATGCTATCCGGACTGTTTTTGTGTCAACTCCTTAATGCTAGGCTCCACGCGAGTGTTTTCTCTTGTATTTGTTTTGCCCTGAGGTCACAGTGACCTATTATTCTTGATGACTTTCTCAAATTTGGCCGGTAAAAGTAGGTACTAGGCATTATTAGAGTCAACCTGAGCTTAAAGATGTGCTGTGTGTGTGTTTATATATATATATATATATATATATATATATATATATATATATATATATATATATATATATATATATATATATATATATATATATATATATAATATATATATATATATATGTATATGTCGTGCCGAATATGTAAAACTGGTCAATTAGCAAGAACTCATTTAAAATTAAGTCCTTTCTAAAATTTTCTTTTATACGTTTAAAGATATATTTTTTTCATTAATGTTAATGTAAAAAATTATAATTTTGCAGCAAAAGAATCTTAGAAAACTTACCTAACCTTATTGTAACAAGAACAATTTATTTTAGCCTAACCCAACTAAATATATTTTAGATTTGTTTACAATAATTTAATACTAAACAAACACAGTGAAATATATTTTTTTCGTTAGGTTCAGAACGATTTTGGCGAATTTATTGCATACAAAAATTTTCGCTTGTCCTATATGGCAAGATGAACGTTGCTATTTAAGCCAAGATCGCAAGTTCTGCCTATTCGGCACGACATATATATATATATATATATACATATATATATATATATATATATATATATATATATATATATATATATATATGTATATATATATATATGTCGTGCCGAATAGGCAGAACTTGCGATCTTGGCTTAAATAGCAACGCTCATCTTGCCATATAGGAAAAGTGAAAATTTATGTATGCAATAATTTCGCCAAAATGATTCTTAGCTTAACGAAAAAAATATATTTCACTGTGTTTGTTTAATATTAAATTATTGTAAACAAATATAAAATATATTTAGTCGGGTTAGGCTAAAATAAATTGCGCTTGTTATAATAAGGTTAGGTAAGTTTTCTAAGATTCTTTTGGTGTAAAATTAAAATTTTTTACATTAACATCAATGAAAAAAATATATCTTTAAAAGTATAAGAGAAAATTATAGAAAGGACTTAATTTTAAATGAGTTCTTGCTAATTGACCAGTTTTACATATTCGGCACGACATATATATATATATATATATATATATATATATATATATATATATATATATGTGTGTGTGTGTGTGTGTGTGTGTGTGTGTGTGTGTGTGTGTGTGTGTGTGTGTGTGTGTAAATAATTGTGAGCGTGTATTATCAATTAAATATATAACCCTCTTCATCTGACCAAAAACCAACTCTTAATTCCTTTATAAAGGCAATATTGAAAGGTCATAATTCTCTTCCTGACGCAACAGAGCGCTTGTTTGGAGTGATTAGTAAAGTCATTAAACCTCACATCCGTTAGGTGTGAGCTGCAGTGTTCACCCCCTCCAAGGACGCTCCTCCAAACATTGCTGGACGCCAAACTTTTTATTACAAGGTTATCGGCATTTTTCTTTCGATTCAGTTGATGTAGCCGCTAATTAATGGTTCACAAGTGAATTACATTTGACAGGAAGAAATTGGCGGCCACTGTTATAAATCATTCAGAAAATAAAAGCTTTTGGAGGCAGATGATTTATTTTATTAATATTTAATGTGTGCTCTCTTCCTCGAGTTGATCTCTAGCGCTTGGGTTTTGCTTCTAAAACTTCGACAGACGCATTTGATCCCCCTATCTTTGAGTTTATGTGTATGTGTGTGTGTGTGTGTGTGTGTGTGTGTGTGTGTGTGTGTGTGTGTGTGTGTGTGTGTGTGTGTGTGTGTGTGTGTGTACTCACCTATTTGTACTCACCTATTTGTGGTTGCAGGGGTCGAGTCCTAGCTCCTGGCCCCGCCTCTTCACCGGTTGCTACTAGACCCTCTCTCTCCCTGCTCCATGAGCTTTATCATACCTCGCCTTAAAACTGTGTATGGTTCCTGCCTCCACTACGTCATTTTCTAGGCTATTCCACTGCCTTACAACTCTATGACTGAAGAAATACTTCCTACTATCTCTCTGACTCATTTGTGTCTTCAACTTCCAATTGTGGCCTCTTGTTTCTGTGTCCCCATCCTCTGGAACATCCTGTCTTTGTCCACCTTGTCTATTCCACGCAGTATTTTATATGTCGTTATCATGTCTCCCCTGACCCTCCTGTCCTCCAGTGTCGTCAGGCCGATTTCCCTTAATCTTTCTTCATAGGACATTCCCCTTAGCTCTGGAACTAACCTTGTTGCAAACCTTTGTACTTTCTCTAGTTTCTTGACGTGCTTTATCAAGTGCGGATTCCAAACAGGTGCTGCATACTCCAGTATGGGCCTGACATACACGGTGTACAGTGTCTTGAATGATTCCTTACTAAGGTGTCGGAATGCTGTTCTCAGGTTTGCCAGGCGCCCATATGCTGCAGCAGTTATCTGATTGATGTGTGCTTCCGGAGACATGCTCGGTGTTATACTCACCCCAAGATCTTTCTCCTTGAGTGAGGTTTGCAGTCTTTGGCCACCTAGCCTATACTCTGTCTGTGGTCTTCTGTGCCCTTCCCCTATCTTCCTGACTTTGCATTTGGCAGGATTAAATTCGAGAAGCCATTTGCTGGACCAGGTGTCCAGTCTGTCCAGGTCTCTTTGAAGTCCTGCCTGGTCCTCATCAGATTTAATTCTCCTCATTAACTTCACATCATCTGCGAACAGGGACACTTCTGAGTCTAACCCTTCCGTCATGTCGTTCACATATACCAAAAATAGCACTGGTCCTAGGACCGACCCCTGTGGGACCCCGCTCGTCACAGGTGCCCACTGTGATGCATCATTACGTACCATGACTTGTTGTTGCCTCCCTGTCAGGTATTCTCTGATCCATTGCAGTGCTCTTCCTGTTATATGCGCCTGATGCTCTAGCTTCTGCACTAATCTCTTGTGAGGAACTGTGTCAAAGGCCTTCTTGCAGTCCAAGAAGATGCAATCAACCCACCCCTCTCTCTCTTGTCTTACTTCTGTTATTTTATCGTAAAACTCCAGGTTTGTGACACAGGATTTGCCTTCCGTGAATCCGTGCTGGTTGGCATTTATACTCCTGTTCCGTTCCAGGTGCTCCACCACTCTCCTCCTGATAATCTTCTCCATAATTTTGCATACTATACACGTCAATGACACAGGTCTATAGTTTAGTGCCTCTTTTCTGTCTCCTTTTTTGAAAATGGGAACTACATTTGCCGTCTTCCATACCTCAGGTAGTTGCCCAGTTTCCAGGGATGTGTTGAAGATTGTGGTAAGTGGTACGCACAACATATCTGCTCCCTCTCTAAGGACCCATGTGTGTGTGTGTGTGTGTGTGTGTGTGTGTGTGTGCGCGCGCGCGCGCGTACTCACCCATTTGTACTCGCATATTTGTGGTTGCAGGGGTCGATTCACAGCTCCTGGCCCCACCTCTTCACTGATCGCTGTATGCGCGCGCGAGCGAGCGCTCACCTATTTGTACTCACCTATCTGTGGCTGCAGGGGCCGAGTCACAGCTCCTGGCCCCGCCTCTTCACTGGCCGATACTAGGTCACTCTTCCTGCTCCATACCTCCTCTTAAAGCTGTGTATGGATCCTGCCTCCACTACATAACTTCCCAGAATATTCCACTTCCTGACAACTCTGTGACTGAAAAAAAATTCTTCCTAACAACCCTGTGATTCATCGGAGTCTTAAATTTCCAACTGTGACCCTCGAGCTGTGTTCGTAGCTCATCCTGTGAGCAGTAATGCTAAACAATAATATTACACATGTTCCAATGGTTCTTTGTTAGACCCATTTAGCATAATTACATATTTAAAACATGAAAATCATGTGAGCAATGTCTCACTACTATTTCTTATATTATTTATCCATCACATAACAAATCTCAAGAACATTTAAGTACCTCATCAACCTCTGCAAACATTGCTCACTGACTAGTTTACAGTCTCAACAAATGTCGCACGCATGAATCCGGGATTAGCTTACCAATAAGCTCAAATCATGAACTGGTTTACTGGTTTTGAATAATGAATAATGTTTAATGTGGGGCTTTACTGCACATACATTCTTGTTATGACATTAATACTGAAACATTGTGTACCCAACATCTTGTATAGCTGCCTAATTACTTTTGAAGTTTATATATCCTACAATGGTGCTTCTTGGCATTTTGTTCCACTCATCTGTAACTATTATCAAATCATTGCTTTCTTGTATTCTTTTTATATCAAAAGAGCATTTGTTGTTAGTGGCTCACTGTAAGACTTGGTTTATATTAGCTTGTAGATTCGCTGTGTCTTGTATGGATGCAGACTTTGTATCGTCTGCAAAGGATGATATCGGAAATGTGAATGAGGAAGAGGAGTGGGGCCAGTACCGTGTTTTGGGGGACAGAACTTTTCACTGTGGCAGCTCCTGATTTCACTCCGCTTTCTGTTTCTCTTTGGGTTTTATTGGTGAGGAAGTTAAAAATTCATCTGCTCACCTTCCCACCATTTGGATGTATTTTGTGTAGCATTTATCAAAGGCTTTTGAAAAGGTAGCGTTTACTACATCTGCATTCTGTGTCTTAAACAACATCCAAGACCATGTCGTAATGGTCCATCAATTGTGAAAAACAGATTAACCTGTTGACCTGGGTTGTGCAATAGCTGCGATTCCATGTGACTGGCAATCTTGCTTCTTAAAACCCTTTCAAAGATCTTGATATTGCGGGATGTTAGGGGAAATTAGTCAGTTTTTTTTTGCCACTGTTTTACTACCAGCTCTGTGGTGTGGGGCAATGTCACTTCCAATCACGTGTACTGAGGCTCGCGCAGCCACCGAAACACACCTAGGAATTCTGTTAACTATACTGTTCTGTATGAAGCCAACGTTTTTTTTTTCATAATTCCAATATTCAATCACTGTTGCTTTAGTTTTAGATTTCTTTTAATCATAGCTCTTATCCTATTACATATAGGAAGATATCCTTGTCTTTTTAAGCATGTAGGAAGAGAGCCTTCTACTTACAACATTTAGGAAGAGAGCCTTCTGGTTTTCGTTCGTAACCTCTTCTGTCCAATATTACGTAAATCTTTATATGGACAGTACTGTTAATTTCCCATCTGGATTGCCATAATATAGAATACATAAGAGGTTTTCTGTTGATTGATCTATCCCGGTACTCTCAAGGCTAACTTACCAACATCCATCATACGAATCAGGCAACTCGCTCCATAACCTCGTTAATGGTTAAAGCATCTTCCAAGTAACCTCTTTCACCACCAACACATCATTCACTTATCCACAGGTCATTCACCATCGCTACCCACACTCACCAACACTTCCAACACCACCAACCACCCACACATCTCTCATCACCACTCATCCACACCCTGACTGGACACACTGATCCTGGTCTTTGCTGTTTGCCGTGAGAGCACCTGATTTACGGTTACTGCCTTAGTATTCCCACCCAGGCAACAGTTGTCAGAACCCCCATCGGGAGGTCAACCTACTGGTCTGGCGTACAGGGACATGTTATAAAAGATTTACGCCACACCTGCGTTAAGAGATGAAAGATTGCCGACACTCTTTTTGTGCTGCCTTCCCGACCGCCCGAGGGATGTATCTTAGGTTGGGAAGCGGTGGTCAGGGTAAACGTTTGACGGTGTCTGTCTGGGAGCGGTGGACTGGGCAAACGTTTAATGGCGTCTGTCTAATGCTGATCTGCATGTTAGGTAAGTAATGGTCAGTGCAAACGTTTCATAGCGTCAGTCGTCAGTATCTTTGCATATTTACGCAAAAACCATTTTATAATCAAATAAGACAAACCACACTGTGTGGCTACGTTGATATACGCGATATTTTACAATGTTAAAGGAAAAATTGTTTTTCTAACATAACCATCGCGATGCATGGTTTTTTTCCTGCCACACCATCAAGGACTGTGTTTGCAACCGTGGATAAAGAAACTTGTCAAGCTGAACTGAGACTTCAATAGAGCGATGCCCATATCGTCAAACATTCTGCAGTGGGATAAGTAGCTTCAGGAACTTAAAATGTTTCCTACCAGCACGGCTAGAAATACTTTTACATATAGTGGATGTAGATGAAAGGAAGAGGACATCACACTTCAAGAAATAACTTACAAAAGCAATAATGAATTTGACACTTGTGCAACACTTGGGTATCTATTGCGGAAACGTTTCGCTAAACAGTGGCTTTTTCAGTCTAATCCAGAAGAAAAGAAATGGTTGAAGATCAGAAGGGGTTTCAGGTAATCAGTCCCTCAGCCGGTAGTCGTTGTGATCAATCCATCTTGATCGATCAATATTGATGGACTAATCACATCGACTTCAGGCTGAGGGACTTATTACCACAAACTCCTGATCTTCAACCACTTTTTTTTCTCTGTACTGGACTGAGGAAGCTACTGGTTAGCACAGTATTTCCACAATAAAGATATCCAAAATTTGCATAAGTGTTTAATTCATCATCCTGTCAGTTCTCTGAACCATTTATCTACACAAAAGCAATATGCACAACGAAATGAAACTCATCAAGTTTGCGAATCCTGCGCTCTGCCGCCAGGCCGTGTTGGGGATAAGCAATACGAGCTAGATTTCCACTTTTGTTGTTGTTAGTAAGGGAAAGTGGCTATAAAAATTTTGTAGCTGACGTTGCAGATCGTGATGCCAGCAGATATTACCCAAATAAGATGGGTTGTCGCTTTCCATTGGTAAATAACACAGCCTTGTAGTGGCGGACAGGAATCGCGTACAGTCTCGGGTTCCATTCCCGTCCAGTTTTATACGTATTTAGTTACCTGGCTTCAGTATATCGTAATAAGTGGGCAAACAGGCGTGATCCCGACATGTTTGAAGACAAAGACATCTTGCAGAACCATTTGTATCAGGAATAAATGTAGTGAAGGCAAGTATTTCACACTACACTCGACATAAAGGTTTTTAAACTCTCCAAGGAGATCATTGTCACTGGAAGTGGGTACAATCTTTCAATTTAAGCAAGTAGTTAGTTTGTCAAGAAGGTTGCTGCAACATTATATTTTTCTTTTTAATCATGTTACCTTGTCTTAAAAAAAGTTGGACAGACAAAAAAAAAAAAAAAAAAAAAAAGGAATGGTCCCGGCTAGATGGTTAGTTTCAGTTCTAGAGAATGATAAAATTCTACTTTAAATTCTTTCAAACGAGGGAAAAAGTGCTGAGGCAAAAAAAGAAGAGGAAGAGGAAAAAGATGAGGAAGTAGTAGTAGTAGTAACAGTAGCAGCATAGTAATAGTAGTAATAGTAACAGTAGCAGTATAGTAATAGTAGTAATAGTAGTAGTAAAAATGACCATACGGTTACAGATGATACAAATTGTACGAGAAACTACAACTAGAGAATGTTTAATACTAAAAGGCATACATATTTATACATATGGAGCCAATGAAAAAATGGCTGAAAGTTAAAACATTAGTTGTTACAATTTACAAAGTATTCGCTAAAGACTGTGATGATCAGACTGGAAAAGAATAACGAACTTCGTGAATTTACGATAAGATAACAAAAAAGGCACAATACCGTGACTGGAACGATACACAAATAACCCGCACATAAAAGAGAGAAGCTTACGACGACGTTTCGGTCCGACTTTGTCATTGGTCCAAGTCGGACCGAAACGTCGTCGTAAGCTTCTCTCTTTTATGTGCGGGTTATTTGTGTTACGATAAGATATTAGTTGCAATACCATAACACTACATTACAGTTTTAAGGCACACAGTAAATGTTTAGATGTATTATAATTTTGTTAAGCTTGTTGTAATTAAAGGTATTCTACATTTTTGACCCTTTAATTTGCATGGAAATACGATCACGAGGGATATCATAAAAGGTATTTTTTTTCTGGTGTGGTGCTTATGTGTTCTCTCATAATTTTCTAGAAATTGCATGAGAACAACATAATTAGTGTTTTAAACATGTGGTTTAAACAGTAGTGTAAATAAAGGCATTTATATCTAGTAGGTTTAGGGATTTGAATAAGAGCGTAATGAGTAATCCATAATTAGTGTGTGATTTCTCTCAGTGCTGCCTCTTGTTGGGTGATGATTGGTCTGAGGTGGACTGCCCAGCTGGATTATTATACACAGATCCCATATTTGAGGTATAGGTAGACGAGGGAAAATTAAACCGTTAGTAGATTGGGTTATGGAATATAATAGCGAATTTTAGTGAGTATCGCCACTATCTTAGGGACTTTTGTTAATATGTGCTGAATATGGGCATTAAATTACACTTGGTGGTTATTATTAGTCCTACGAATTTCCCCGGTTTAGAATTTTTGTATTAATTCTATTTAGTTGTGTGCATTGTTACCCAAAATTATATAGCATGTTTATTTTTCCAATACTGAGCGTGAATTTGTTGGTAATCATCCATATATGGACCTTTTTTAAGTTCATCATTAATTATAACACTAAATGACAAGGTCTCTGGGCTTGACATTATAAAAATTGTGTCGTCAGCAAAAGCTGTAGTTTCATATGGTGGGCGGCGTTAGGTAAATCGTTGATGAAGATAATGAAAAGAAGGTGAAATGTGTGTATAAAGATGAGAAAAAGAAGAGAGTGCAATATTAGGGTACTAGATGAGTTGTTGTTGACATGCTGTTGTGTGTTACTGAGGTATGTCAGTGTGTGTGTGTGTGTGTGTGTGTGTGTGTGTGTGTGTGTGTGTGTGTGTGTGTGTGGTGTGTGTGTTAGTGTGCCCTTTAAGTTCGTAGCGATGAAGCCGGTGTAGGAGAATATTGAAATGAACAATGGCAAAGGCTTTTTATCAAATGTTGAAAAAACTTAAGAGAAAAATCAGGAATCTCTTTCCAGAACTTCATGAACAGCAGAGTTTGTTCAGAGCTCTACTGATTAGATTCCATAGCTTACACATATATAATCCAAGACTTTGTTGTCGATAACGGTGTAATCACAAATCGACGTAAACAGGACGACACTACTCTCCTCTCTGGACCATTTCAAGCCACGACAGTGAAATATACGGAAGAGATTCAGGTCAGAATTTAAGGAGGTATGGAGAGATCCAAAGCCAATATATATCACTTGTGTTCTGAATATTAGAGCATTTGACAGTTTACTGACAGGGGCATCTATAAAAATAACTGAGTGTTTAACATCTATATTGTTTAACTAGATGCGAGTCTGATCAGATTTTGTCAGTCTCCTAAAGCAGAACCTTCTCATAGTCTCTTTCGTGGTCATTAATATTCGCCTGTGATCTGGAGATGGTGTGCTTATGCAAACTTTCAAATCCTTCATATTGGTCACAGACTACTGTTGGACTTATCAGTTGGTGTGATAAGTGAATCTGAATATATTTTGTACTCGATCATTACATAACACAAGAAGAGGCCTCTGTTACAGATAACTTTTAGCACAGGATGAGTTTTAAGGTTAAATGAAGCGTATCCCGAGCGAAATATTTTCTACATATATAACGTATCTTTTCACAGATATACCACAGAATAAAAACAGAACAGACAATATTCTGGTCTGTATTGGCCCTTCATTAAGAGTGACCGAAAAGTTATCTTAATTTCACCTTAAATTTGTGGGATAGTTGTGAAGTGTACCAGTGGCAGTACCGTGGCCTTCACTCGAATGTATCTTCATTTGTTTGTCCTGTATACATCTTTGTCGGCAGTTCATGCTGCTTATCCGCAACCTCTCCATCTTGTCCCTGGTTCCTGATTATCATTCGCTCCTGGTCTAGTTTTGCTCTTCCCTCACCACCACCAGTTTACAATAATCTGTATGACTTTTCTGGTCATTGGTTGTTAGTCTGTAATCTGCGAGGAGTCTCTCCTTTCCCCCATCATCATTTTCCAGACATCCATCATTTGGAAGCACAATTCCTGTCTGGGTTTCATTGATTTTTCTTGCACTCGCGTCTTTCACTTTCGTGCTGTTCCCTTCCGAGGTTAATGACAAGATGTCCTCACAGCCAACGACCTTTGCACGCTCAATTTTCTGTGTGGCATTTTCGGAATTAAAGTTGATTTACTGCAGCAGAAGCCAGAGGTTGTTTGGTTTCTTAGCTTCAAAGTCTACTGACTGAACGGGGTCACCGAGGCTGTGTTTCACCTATACATATGTATCACCAGTCAAGCAAAATAGATACACATTTCTTGTGGCTGCAAGACCTTAAAACCAGAGGTTGATTATTTTTTTCAAAGCCTATCGACTAAGTGAGGTTCATTATAGCTTCGTGTCACCTTAACACTACCATTCAAGGACACTTTGATCCCACACCCCTCAGGGAAGGTTCCTTGATGTTGGTGAGGGACTCTTGATTTAGGGAATTGGATCTGTGCTCCAGTTCCCCGAATTAAGCCTGAATGCCTTCCACATCCCTCCCAGGCGCTGTATAATCCTACGGGTTTAGCGGTTCCCCTTGATTATAATAATAATAATAATTTGATCCCACATATGCATACTGGTAAGTACACTCCTACATTGCAACTCTCAGTACATACACATCAAGAGAGATATACTCATCGGAGTATACAAAGAAAAGACCAGAGTTTTAAAACTGATTAGTTCAAGTTTTTTATTTAAATAAGTGCCTCAATGATCTTTAAATACGATACGATATGGTTCGCTGGTATTGTACCTTCCCGAGTCTTGTCCAATTGGTGACCCAGCAATGACTCGCAGGGTAGGGGAGTGTCGTTTAGGGTAATCTTTCGACACCTCACATGATTGAAAGAAGTGCTTAATAAAGTTATTATCAAATCACTCTAGGTACAGAATATGCGGTGCGTCTTATTCCTGTCTTAGGACACATGCCTTGTGCTGAAGAATTAGACACATTTGCAAACATCTGGGTATCTTTATCTGTAGATGTCTCGCTATTCAGTGGCTTTACCAAACTGAAGGACATAATGGGAAGACTATAGAAAAGATGATTTAATCAGTCTCCCAGCCTTGAAGCTGCTGAGGGACTGATTACTTCATCTTTTTCCATATAGTTCTACAGTCTTCCCATCATGCCCTTGAATTTGTATTGATAAAGCTACTGGATGGCAAAACGTCTACAAATAAAAATACCCAGATGTTGCACATGTGCCTAATTATACATATTATCGGTGTTGTATACCATTCATGTACAAGCTTTGTGCTGGGCGAAGAGTCTCCTCCTTGAGCTGTCTGTGGGAAGACCCTCCAATAAATAACAAAAAGGCACAATACCGTGACTGGAACAATACACAAATAACCCGCACATAAAAGAGACGCGTCTCAGGACGCGTCAGTTTCTGAACAGTCCAAAGCCAGAATAAAAATTAATATTTCCAATTACGGGTTAAGTTAGCTTAATCTTAATTAACCTACTTTTTTGTATAGATAATCGACTGAAGCGAAATTACTAAACAGGTGACGTTGGTAACTCGACGCCACTTCATTGAATGACAAGCTGCAGGTGGGGGGAAACAATGGTGTTTGCTGTGGTGCTTCCATCACAGTCTGGGCTCCAAATGTAGGCTCACTCAAGAACGTAAAACACAAATTAAAGGCCGTCAGTGACCTGGATCTACTGAAGAATAAAGCTAGAACAATACACTGGAACAATACACAAATAACCTGCACTTGGGAGCCTGAAACTCGTAACTACGAGTGCGTGAATAGTAGATGGACAAATCGGCCTGGTCAACCAGGCTGTTGGTGCTAGCCTTAGGAAGTCAAACATATGCACATAAAGTGACTGATCAGGAATTGACTTAAAAACCTCCCGTTTGGTTTTCTAACCTCCACAAGTAGTATATATAATATTGTAGCCACGAACGAGTGGTATTTAATCAATAACACTGCGACTAGCCGGGGGATCGAACCAGTGTTCGATCCCCCGGCTAGTCGGAGTATTGTTATTAATTAAATATCACTCGTTCGTGGTTACAATAATACACACACACACACACACACACACACACATTTATATATATATATATATTATTTTTATTATCACACTGGCCGATTCCCACCAAGGCAGGGTGGCCCGAAAAAGAAAAACTTTCACCATCATTCACTCCATCACTGTCTTGCCAGAAGGGTGCTTTACACTACAGTTTTTAAACTGCAACATTAACACCCCTCCTTCAGAGTGCAGGCACTGTACTTCCATATATATATATATATATATATATATATATATATATATATATATATATATATATATATATATATATATATATATATATATTGTATTAATGAAATTTTTGTTTCGAGTAAATTTTATCTCAAAATTCTTTTTCTCTTCAACGGAACAGGCAGTAATATCAGAGAGAGAGAGAGAGAGAGAGAGAGAGAGAGAGAGAGAGAGAGAGAGAGAGAGAGAGAGACTAGCTATCATTGAAACAAGTAGAATATTTTACATAATTAGTCACGTCAAAAACAACAGGATCTAACAAAATATCACCTAACTAGAAAAGTGAAAAACACTAGAGATAGGAAGTGAGTCTGCCAGACACCTGGAATACAGCAAATATATTGTTATATATGCCAAGCTATATAACAAAATCCTTATTATAAAAAAAATTTAGCCTATAATACATAACAATCAAGGTACACGTGTACAATATGCATTTTAAAAATGTATATTCACTGAAAGTTTTGTTTAATTACTAGATCTTCCAAACGTATCTCAACACCTGAACCCCATTCTCTTTGCTGACGAAACGACTTATGTCATCTCTCACCCTTATCTTGCCACCCTCAACACCATTGTTAACGAGGAGCTGATCAAAATATCGACTTGGATGACAGCCAATAAACTTACGCTTAACACAGACAAAACCTACTACATTATGTTTGGTAGCAGAGCAGGAGATGCACAAGTTAACATTAAGATCGACAACACTAATTGTCAGACATAATGAGGGCAAATTCCTAGGCCTATACCTCGACAACAACCTGAATTTCAGCACCCATATCCAACACAACCAAAAAAGTATCCAAAACGGTTGGGATCCTCTCCAAGATACGATACTACGTGCCGCAAACTGCCCTTCTCACACTATACCATTCACTTATATATCCATATCTCACCTATGCTATCTGTGCTTGGGGTTCAACTGCAGCAACACACTTAAAGCTAATAATAACCCAACAAAAAACCACAGTAAGAATAATCACTAAATCCCATCCCTGGCAACACCCCCCCCCACTCTTCATAGATCTAAACTTACTCCCTGTTCAGTACATCCACACTTACTACTGTGCAGTCTACATCTACAGGACCTTAAATTCCAATATTAACCTTGACCTAAAACGCTTTCTTAATAGTTGTGACAGAACCCACAGGCATAACACCAGACACAAACATCTCTATGACATTCCCCGTGTCCGACTAAACCTTTACAAAAATTCAATGTATGTCGAAGGCCCTAAAATCTGGAACACCCTACCTGAAAACTCTAGAACTGCAGACACATTCATCACCTTTAAAACTACCATCAGAAAACATCTTATCTCCCTGATACACCCTGTCAACTAATTACACGAATACCACCTGGTGGTTCACACTTACACTCACTCACCCATTTGACCATAAACAGAAATCTCAATCTCAATCTCAAAATAATGAATCTTAACTAGTCATAAGTTGGCCTGTGATACTCCAATACTGAAACTATGTATTGTGCCAAAACGAAAGCATTCACATTGCTAAACTCACAAACTAGTATTTAGTCACTTAGCCATAATACCAACTTACCTCATAATTTTGTAATATTTTAAACTTAAGATTTAATCTAAGTCTGCCCGAAATGCCTAGCCATGCTAGGTGTTCTAGTGGTACACTCTGTAATTATTGTTTTACTACATGTAAACCACACAATAACCAAATTCTGTAAACTCGGCATTGTAATCCTTATAGAGAATAAACTTTTGAATTTTAAATTTTGAATTTAGGGGTTAAAACATTCTTGATGCTAATGTATAGGTGAACTATACTTGTGGTAGTCCACGAGCAGTCGATGGGCCTTATACTAATCAAGAGAAAAAAAAATCTGAGTCATTCCCAAAGGACCATTTCGGTATTTCACTCGAATTACAAGAATTAAAACATGATCAATGAGACAGTACATATGTATTGCCTATACTGATTGGTCTATATTAACAAAATGCACCGAAGAAAATTAATCCAGAAAAAAATCTCAAATTGTTCTTCCTGGCACTTATGGCACTATGTCATCAATAAGTTAGAGAAGTATTCACAAACAGATCAGAGCCTTGTTTGACTGATGAGATATTAGCCTCAAATAAACTAATTCTAAAAAAAATTATTCAGCACCGGGGAAGAACGTAATTAGATTAGATTCGAGGAACGGGGAGCTGTCTCCTATTCCGTGGATCAATTACCATTCACCAGCATCAGCTATCGCCTTAATGGGTAAAAGTAGTGGATCACATAGATAACACACACACACACACACACACACACACACACACACACACACACACACACACACAAAGGTTTGCAGCAAGACTAGCCCCAGAGCTAAGAGGTATGTCCTACGAGGAGAGGTTAAGGGAAATCAACCTGACGACACTGGAGGACAGGAGAGATAGGAGGGACATGATAACGACATACAAAATACTGAGAGGAATTGACAAGGTGGACAAAGACAGGATGTACCAGAGATTGGACACAGTAACAAGGGGACACAGTTGGAAGTTGAAGACACAGATGAATCACAGGGATGTTAGGATTCATTTCTTCAGCCACAGAGTAGTCAGGAAGTGGAATAGTTTGGGAAGCGATGTAGTGGAGGCAGGATCCATACATAGCTTTAAGCAGAGGTATGATAAAGCTCACGGTTCAGGGAGAGTGACCTAGTAGCGACCAGTGAAGAGGCGGGGTCAGGAGCTCGGACTCGACCAATGCAACCTCAACTAGGTGAGTACAACTAGGTGAGTACAACTAGGTGAGTACAACTAGGTGAGTACAACTAGGTGAGTACAATTAGGTGAGTACAACTAGGTGAGTACAACTAGGTGAGTACAACTAGGTGAGTACAACTAGGTGAGTACAACTAGGTGAGTACACACATACAGGTCAGGATTTTAACATCTTGAAGCGTTAACGGAAATGTAGCTTAAGATGGTTTATATTATTTTGATACCCCCTTTAAAAATAAAATAGTTATATTGTTTTCCCATATCACTTACTTATCAATCAAAACTAAATAGCCTTGATATTTTTTTATTGACAGCAGCGCCCGTCACACTGTGAGAAGGCATAAGCTAAGCAATCTTAGTAATCCGTAGTTTAATTAGCTAAGCCAAATAAGATATAGCCTAATTAACTTATGCCTAAGTCCGAAATTGCTATGTTAATGGATCTTATTAGCGAAAACAAGATACCATAAATTTTGAGCAAGCATCCTAAATTCATTTAAATTGCTGGAAATATGGATTGATAATTTTTTTTTTTGTATATCCAAATGTGCTAATGTTCACCATTTTATTTCATAGTTTCTGATACTTTTTCATATCCATATGCTTTCTTTCACGAGATGATTATATGTAGCATTATGAACTAGTTGCTTCAATGGTAGAATCCAATCTAATCTCAAAATCATTCAGTGACGAGAAATCTAGACAAACTGCGAATTCCTTGACATCTGGAAAGCCTTTTACACAATTTAGAAATGGCTTTTCATAAATTAGAGTTGCAGGTTAGAATGCCAGCCATGATTTTACAGCATGGGAAAATGAATATCTGAAATTCGAGAGTCGAAACATCGGGATGGGCAAACATTACCGATGGAGTCCCTTAAGTGTCGGTCAGTGATCCCCTGCAGGTCCTCCTGCACATAATAGACTGCCAGAGGGAATAAACTCCAATACGAGAATGATTGCAGGTGACGCAAATAAGGAAAAAAACAATCTACGAAAAATCTAACTAGAAAAATATCTAGCGTAATCGTTATTTAGAATTCAACCTCGGAAAATAAAAGATAACGAAAAATAACACAGGAAAGATGAACCCGAATGCAGTATATCATCTGTGTGAAGACCAACAAACAGAATCACAAAACGAAATAGACCTGGGAATCAGCATCATGCTTAACCCGTCAACTGATACACGCCTCAAGAGAATAACATCCGCAGGATAAGACAGACAATAAAACCTGAGAATAGCCTTTAGAAATCTAGACAAAATATCCTTCAAAGCACCATGCATTACATGTACACGATTACTCCTGGATGATGTACAGCTTCAGCGTGGAGCCCCAACAGACTGGTGCTGGAAATGAGGAACAATAGTTTTGAAGAGGAAACAAAAGTAGTGATGATTATGAGGTACGAAATGCTCTGGCGCAAAAATAAAGTGAACAGAGAATGACTTTTCATCGGGGAGGGAGGATAGACGATAGTTGAACACCTAGGTGAGTTAGAGAGAGCTAGGCTAGGAAGTATTCATCCAGTATTATGGTACTACAAAAGTGGTCCTAGAAGGATGCAGTAGTGGATAGAATTATTCACAAACTAAAGGTAAACTTAACATAATTATCACGTCAGTTAACAGAGATAAACAATAAGACGGAACTACACACACACACACACACACACACACACACACACACACACACACACACACACACACACATACGAACTATAGACACACATGATTGCGTCTCTTGGAAAAAAAATACATTTTGTATAAAATTTATTTCTCCAGCTCTATCATAAGCTGGTCAGAGTATAATTCATAAAGGCAGTAACAACGCTGATAGGCATCAGCTTTATTAGTTTTTATTGTAGCAAAACATGGGGTTTCCGCCTCGACCCTCGTCGATTGCATCTTCTTGCAACATTCAACATGGCTGCCTGGATTATTTACGACCCAAGACGTCTCAAAAGAACGAACACTAAGTTCAAGACTTGTCTGTGTCTCTCTTCTCCCATCACCCCCCCCCCTCTCCACTCTCTCTCTCTCTCTCTCTCTCTCTCTCTCTCTCTCTCTCTCTCTCTCTCTCTCGTGAGGAATGGGAGATAATCAGGAATGGGAGATAATCAGGACCTATCCAAGGTGAGGATAACGCCAATTCCTTGAATCAAGAGCCCTTTTGTAGCATCAAGACACACTGCCTTGAAATTACCAAGGTAACATATGTTGCCTTTTGAGCTTATGGTTTCGGGTAATACTGAAATTATATAAACGTGTACTTGAAACCTTGAACAGGTTAGGTGACGCCTTGGACAGTGTACGTGAATCTTGAAGAGTGAAGCCTCGAGCAGCGTACGTGAAACCTTGAAAACAGTACGTGAACTCTTGAACAACATATGTGGAGGACTGAAGCCTTCAACGACGTGCGTTGAGCCTTGAAAAACTTTACGTGAAGTCTTGAAAATACGTGAAGCCTAGAACGACGTACATGGAGAATCGAACAACGTACGCGAAGCTTTAATAAAGTACGTGAAACCTTGAATAACGTATGTGAAGCCTTAAGTGTCAGTGTCTTGCTGAACTTGAAGCCTCAACACTGCTTCGTTGAAGCCTCAACTCGACTTTACTGAAGCCTCAACTCGGCTTTACTGAAGCCTCAACTCGGCTTTACTGAAGCCTCAACTCGGCTTTACTGAAGCCTCAACTCGGCTTTACTGAAGCCTCAACTCGGCTTTACTGAAGCCTCAACTCGGCTTTACTGAAGCCTCAACTCGGCTTTACTGAAGCCTCAACTCGACTTTACTGAAGCCTCAACTCGGCTTTACTGAAGCCTCAACTCGGCTTTACTGAAGCCTCAACTCGGCTTTACTGAAGCCTCAACTCGGCTTTACTGAAGCCTCAACTCGGCTTTATTTAGCCTTCAACAGAAGACTAAATAAAGCCTGAAGAATACTTTATTTCAACTTCAGCGATGCTTAAAGCCCAAACAATACTGCAATTTCTGTCGCTACTGTATGCGTTCCTTTACTGACGTAACTAAGACTTGTTCTTAGGCAATATGTATACATGCTATTCCAGTACAGAAGCTTAACGATATTTAGGTCGTAATGTGTGTACTCACCTATTTGGTGTGTGTGTGTGTGTGTGTGTGTGTGTGTGTGTGTGTGTGTGTGTGTGTGTGTGTGTGTGTGTGTATGTCTGTGTGTGTGTGTGTGTGTGTGTGTGTGTGTGTGTGTGTGTGTGTGTGTGTATGTCTGTGTGTGTGTCTGTATATGTGTATGTGTGTCTATGTCTGTATGTCTGTGTGTGTCTGTGTCTGTGTGTGTCTGTGTCTGTCTGCGTGTCTGTGTCTGTCTGTGTGACATACACATACATGCATGAAAACATTGGTATGCATGTACAGACGTACAGGCTCAAGAATACATGTGTATAAACGCACACGTGCAATACAAGCTCATGAACGTACACTACATGCATCTGAACATGTGCGCATATAAACGTACACGTGTAAAAATATATCCACTAGAGGCCAGTATTACATGACATATTCAGAAGAGGACTAGAGGAATTGACATATTGTATTGTAGCATTTGGAGAGGATTGTCAGGATGATTGTGTTGACACTAGAGGATTGTAATGAAAGATTGTGTTGACACACTTGAGGTATAGGAATATTGCGTTGTATGGGAAGATTGTACAGGAAGAATGCGTTGACACGCTTGAGAATTGTACAGAAGATTTGTGCTGAAAGTTGGAAAGGATCGTAGAGAAAGATTCGTAGCATATTATTGTGATATACAATACCGACAAGTTAAAGAAGACACCTATGCAACACTCGGGTGTCTTTATTGCCGATGAAGATATCTAGGTATTGCACGCGTCTCTCTTCAACAGAAAGACTGTGTTGACACCCTTAGAGAGAAAGTCATCGAAAAACACAGCATGGACTGAGAATCAGAGAGAAAGAGGAGGGGAGAGAGAGAGAGAGAGAGAGAGAGAGAGAGAGAGAGAGAGAGAGAGAGAGAGAGAGAGAGAGAGAGAGAATGAAATATTCTTATATTGCAACAACGCTTTTGATATACAAACTGAAAGAGCATGTGAAGTTGACAGGAATTGTGTTCCAATGGATTAAAGAATACCTCAATGACAGAATGCCAAGGGTGACTGTATCAACAACACATCCTCCAATTATTTCAGTGTTCAGGAGGAAACACACTCTTTAAACTGGAACCACCTGCATGGCGTTTTCAGACGTATGCCATCAGTTTCATTTATCTAATTTGCTGGTCTGATTTAAATATAGTTTACCGCACCTTAACCTAACCGAGAATAAATATTAATTTTTGTTGCAACTGTTACATGGTCAGAAAGTGCATGTTCTAACTGCAAAATGGGCTGCCACAAAAAAAGTTGTCAGAATGAGAGACGGTATCAAGTGGGTTGCCTTAAGGATAAGTATTAGGACCACAACTGTTTCTAATTTATGTGAAAGATCTGCCAGAGAGGGAGTTGTGTATGTCCTTACATGCGAATGATGTAAATCTGATGAGAGAAACATGTTCATATCTAAATAGAGGTGAACTGCAAGGAATATTACACAGATTTCAAGACTAGTCGAAAAAAATCGAAATTCGAGTTTAATCCTAAAAATAAAATTGAAAGATCGTTCAAAATGGGGAACAGGAGGAAAGACCGTGAATATAGTATAATTTACTAAGGATATCTTACAAAAATCGATTGTGGAGACAGACGAAGGAACACCTCTACATGATAACTTCAGTAACATATGCAATGGCTGGAAATCCCCTGAAAAAAAATTCGGATATCTGAACAGAATATTAAGATGTCATTGACAACATCTATCAGACCAGTTTTGTAGTTTGCAATGCCGGCATGGAATTTTAATCTGATGACTCATTCGCAAAACTTAGAGGTATAGAGGTTTGCAACGTTACTAGTCGCAAAACAGAGAAAGTGAAGCTATAGAAGAGAGGAATGCACTGAGCTCAATGACCTCGGAAGAGATGGTTTGAAATGCGAGGACCAGTAAAAAGGGACATAAACAAGCCATATGGACGTTATAAAACATTGCAACATAATTGTGTAAGGAACTGGAATGCAATAAGTCACCGGTGAAGACAAGCATAATACAAAGAATCGAGAATAAATATGACGAGACTCAGGATTGGAACTGGGTAATGCCAAACAAAGGGAAGCCGAAATTCAACTACCCCTGCAAATGCTAAAAAGCACATTCACAAAAGCACGCGAACATACAAAGTGGAGTCAGGGGGAGAGTGAAGGGGTCAAGGTAGAGAGAGAGAGGCAACAAATGGAGTACCACAAAGCTCAATTCTTGCATCTATACTGTTTCTAAAATATATACATGATCTGCTCTGTGAAATGATGCACACGACAATGTTTACAGATGACGCAAAACGAATTAAGAAAATAAGGAAGTGAACTGCACTAGGAAAACATGTTCCGGTACAGGAATAGTCTAACATGTGGCTACTGAAATTCAACCTCCTTAATGGGAGCATTATGAGGATGTGATCAAGAAGTTGAAATTAATATAATCGAGAAGAGATATGGACCTCGTGGCAAACATCACATCAGCTTCGCCCGAGGTAAACAGTCACAGACTAACACTGGCGGCATCTGCTTTACAGATGCCGTCAGTGCATTGTTTAAGAATCTGAACACAGAGGCATCCAGATCACGACAAACTTGGCCTCATTACCGAACCTTCATCTCATCAATCATAAAATAAATGAATATTGAGAATTATTTTTTACAATGAAATATAAGCAGAGTAAAGAAGGACAAACTATTTGAGATAGAAGAAAACAAAACGATGGAAGAAAATTGGAAACTAGAAATTAAAGTCAGTCAGTGTAATATACAAAAGTACTCGTATAGTGTGATGGTAATAAACAGAATACGTTAAGAAGCACACAGAAGGATAACTAGATAAAAGGATTCATAAGATATGGCAGCCTAAAGCTGGAGGAGCTACAAGTAACAAACGCAGAAGTCGGGACCAGGAGCTGGAGCTCATTCCCCGCAGGCACAGTTAGTTGAGTACGTTAGTACTTACCTAGGTATGCATATACACACACACACATACACAAATACTTTGGTAGCGTTTAACACAGACCAATTATATCATTTTATGACACTGTTGCTATATGCATGCCGCAAATGCCAACTGTGAAAAAATCCTGCAAATACCAGTAAATTACAGATTAAACTGAAAACAGAAGGCCATCATTTACACCTCCCGAATTAGTAAAATGTGCAATTGTGCGTTATTTTATACATAATGGTACATTTACCCAAATAGAAACTGACTGACATTTAACAAGAAAATAATGCATATGAAGCACTGAATTACACAAGTTAGCCCGACAAGTAGTAATGCAATAGCATGGGAAACACGACCATCTGACCCAGCTAACGAAAGATCAATTTTCCGTATGATGATGAAGCTCAGTTGTTGCTGTGCTTCTTTACACAGCTTAAACTTGAAATTCTATATAATACAATGTTATTTATCCGATTGATTCATGATAATCCGCACTTGGGTCTCCAACAACGCAGTATAACGAAGTATAAAAAATTTTTTTAACACATCGGTCGTCTTCCACCGCTGGAAGGTGACCCGAAAACGAAGAAAAAAATTTTATCTTCTTTTTACACTTAGCAGTTTATACAGGAGAAGAGGTTACTAGCCTATTACTCCCTGTATTTTAGTCGCCTCTTACGACACGCATGGCTTATGGAGGAAGGATTCTTCTCCACTTCCACAGGGAGATAAATCCATTTGAAGCAATCATATTTGATATGAAAAACCGGACGATGTTTGGGTCCTCTCGGTCCATAACAAAGTTGTCAGTGAAGAAAAACTTGGTAAACACCTGTATCGAAGTGAAGGCAGGAGGAGGTCAAGGGGCAGACAGGGTCGATTCACGCGTGTTGTGAGAGTCAGTTGACGTGACAATAGGAAGACCGTAGAAACAAAGGTGATAAGGACCAACTTACGGGATGGTCTAGCATGAGCCCATAGGCCTACTGTTCTGCTTGTTTCAATTCATATGTTCTTCAGGTGTGATACTCTCTAAGATACTGGTGAAATTTATCTAACAGACTTAAAGTGGTAGTTCACAAGCATCCTAAACTCTGGTGAGGAAACTTCTCCTGATCCGTCTTCTTTTTCCTCCCCTCTTTACTTGACCTGTTTTCTGACTCTCTTTACCTGACCTGTGTTCTCGCTTTCTAGCTACTTGACCTGTCTTCTGACATTCTCTTTACCTGACCTGTGTTCTCGTTTTCTAGCTACTTGACCTGTCTTCTGACATTCTCTTTACCTGACCTGTGTTCTCGTTTTCTAGCTACTTGACCTGTCTTCTGAATTTCTCTTTACCTGACCTGTATTCTCATTTTCTCTTTATTTGGCCTATCTTCTGACTTGCTCTTTATTTGACCTCTCTTCTCACTTTCTATTTACCTGACCTGTATTATCATTATCTCTTTACCCATGTCATGATTTTCCTTAACCTCTTCACCTGACTTGTCTTCTCACTTCACCGGTTCACCTGACTTGTCTTCTGACCTAGTGAATCATTTATATAACATGTGAGCTAGTGGTGACTGTAGCAACATCGTGTGGGCTAGTGGTGACTGGAGCAACAACATGTGGGTTAGTGGTGACTGGATCAACAAGTGGGCTAGTGACTGGAGCAACAACATGTCGGCTAGTGGTGACTGGAGCAACATGTGAGTTAGTGGTGACTGGAGCAACAACATATGGGTTAGTGGTGACTGGAGCAACAACATGTGGGCTAGTGGTGACTGGAGCAACATGTGGGCTAGTGGTGACTGGAGCAACAACATGTGGGCTAGTGGTGACTGGAGCAACATGTGGGCTAGTGGTGACTGGAGCAACAACATGTGGGTTAGTGGTGACTGGAGCAACAAGTGGGCTAGTGACTGGAGCAACAACATGTGGGCTAGTGGTGACTGGAGCAACATGTGAGTTAGTGGTGACTGGAGCAACAACATATGGGTTAGTGGTGACTGGAGCAACAACATGTGGGCTAGTGGTGACTGGAGCAACAACATCTGAGCTAGTGGTGACTGGAGCAACAACATGTGAGCTAGTGGTGACTGGAGCAACAACATATGGGCTAGTGGTGACTGGAGCAACAACATATGGGCTAGTGGTGACTGGATCAACATGTGGGTTAATGGTGGCTGGAGCAACAACATGTGGGTTAGTGCTGACTGGAGCAAGAACATGTTGGTTAGTGCTGACTGGAGCAAGAACATGTTGGTTAGTGGTGACTGGAGCAACAACATGTGGGCTAGTGGTGACTGGAGCAACAACATGTGGGTTAGCGGTGACTGGAGCAACTTGTGAGCTAGTGGTGACTGGAGCAACATGTGGGCTAGTGGTGACTGGAGCAACAACATATGGGCTAGTGGTGACTGGAGCAACATGTGGGTTAATGGTGGCTGGAGCAACAACAACATGTGAGTTAGTGGTGACTGGAGCAACATGTGGGTTAGTGGTGACTGGAGCAACATGTGGGCTAGTGGTGACTGGAGCAGCATGTGGGCTAGTGGTGACTGGAGCAACAACATGTGGGCCAGTGTGACTGGAGCAACATGTGGGTTAATGGTGGCTGGAGCAACAACAACATGTGAGTTAGTGGTGACTGGAGCAACATGTGGGCTAGTGGTGACTGGAGCAACATGTGGGCTAGTAGTGACTGGAGCAACAACATGTGGGCTAGTGGTGACTGGAGCAACATGTGGGCTAGTGGTGACTGGAGCAACAACATGTGGGCCAGTGTGACTAGAGCAACAACATGTGGGCCAGTGTGACTAGAGCAACAACATGTGGGCCAGTGTGACTGGAGCAACAACATGTGGGCCAGTGGTGACTGGAGCAACTTGTGAGCTAGTGGTGACTGGAGCAACAGGTAGACTAGTGGTGACTGAAGCCACAACTTGTGGGCTAGTGGTGACTGGAGCAACTACATGTGGGCTAGTGGTGACTGGAGCAACAACATGTGGGCTAGTGGTGACTGGAGCAACAACATGTGGGCTAGTGGTGACTGGAGCAACTACATGTGGGCTAGTGGTGACTGGAGCAACTACATGTGGGCTAGTGGTGACTGGAGCAACAACATGTGGGCTAGTGGTGACTGGAGCAACAACATGTGGGCTAGTGGTGACTGGAACAACATGTGAGCTAGTGGTGACTGGAACAACATGTGAGCTAGTTGTTACTGTAGCAACACTATATGGGAGTGTGGTAATACAATGGTAAGTATACCGACAATATGTGGGGGTATGATAGCTATGGTAATGGTACAAGAACAAACATTCAGGTCTGTTGGCCCATGCCAGACAGGTTCAACTCACTCCCACCCACATTCACTCAGGTACTCCTCTATAATTCTATTGCTAAACTAGTACTTTCTATTTCTTTTCCAAATCTAGATTTGTCTAAGTTGAATTCATTGTTGCAAATCCTGTCATATTAGATATATGTGCAACATCTGGGTATCTTTATTTGTAGACGTTTCGCCATATAGTAGCATTATCAATGCAAATTCAAGGACATATTGGAACGACTACAAAACTGTATACAAAGACTGAGGATATCGAATCAGGTAAGAACGAGAAATAACGGATTTAAGTTTGGTAAATTTAGGTTTCGGAAGGACATGGGTAATTACTGGTTTTCAAACAGTAATTAAACAGCCTTTAAAGTTACCAAAGGCTAGGACCTTTGGTAACTTTAAAAAGAGATTGGACAAATATACGAGTGGGAGGGAGGGGCTGGGTGTGACTGGTGTCGATGGTACGGGAGTAAATTCTTGGGTAGCTTTGGGTAGTGGTGGATTTCATAAGGACTTGCCTTGTATGGGCTAGTAGGCCTTCTGCAGTGCTCCTCCATTATGTTCTTAATCAGTCCCTTAGCCTTGGAGATGATGAAGAGCATCGTAGTCTACAAATAAAGATACCCAGATGTTGCACGTGTGTTTAATTCTTCATCTTGTCGGTACTGTATACCATTCTTGTATAATTCTTACATAGTGAAATAATTTCAGCACGTTATTTATGCCCTTTTTATTTATACTTGTTAGCCATTTCTGCACTAGAGTCGTTATCTCCCTTAATTTTACTCTTTTACCTATAGCAAATTCAGTGCCTCCGTTCTATCGTCGCAGCATAGAAACCACGGTACGGCGGGGTTTGAATTCGCGGCTAGCGAGTCGAAAACTCAAAACTCCCTGCCTGTACCGTGGTTTGTGTGCAATCGTGTCATTACGATTTCGTGAGTCGCAGCAAAGACTTTTGATACAGGAGTAACTTCGCTGATATTCTCTATGTTTTCCAGTGCATTTAAATCTGTTCTGTAATATGGGGTCCAGAAACGAGCAACATATTCTAAATGATATATACGTTTGAAGTATAACCTTAGAACTTCTATCTATACTTTTTGATTTGAAGACAAAAATTCTATTAGCTTCATTGCAAATATTTATGCACTGTTGTCTTGACTTGAGACTGTTGCTAACCAGAGCTCCTAAGTCTTTCTCGCAGTCAGTTTGATTAGGATTTACTTTTAGTTTGTACGTTCCATTTTTTTTATCCGGGATTAGCATCTTATTTTTGTCCGCATGAAACTACATCTAACTCGTCTCCGACCATATCATCAACCTACACAAATCATGTAGTTCTTAAGTGTCTTCATCAGAATTTTAACGGCCATTGTCGATGTCATCGGCAAACTTGCTTATGATGCCATGAATTCCCTCATCTACGTCGTTCCTGTTTACTGTCAACAACAATGTGTGAGCTCGTATCATTCTACATGTGCGGCGTTATCTTCCTTACATACAAACTGCGTTTACCCTTCTAGTGTTGTCATTACGACACATAATCACACAGCTGATGTGTCGAGTGCACACCTGCAGTGTGTGCTGGTGCACCGAGGCGCGCTATCTAACCTCTAATATGAAGGGGTAAAAAAATCTTGTACAACGTGCAACCCGTGGTTATGAAAGTGAAATTTTCCCACACGCCAATGTTCCCCGTTGACATATTCACCTCTGTGTCGCCTGTCCCTAGAGGCGGATATTGCCAGCCACCCACCTGATGCTCTGGTCCTGGGAACAAGGGGAAAACTGCCTGTTTATGGGGTAACGGCCACGACAAGCTTACCTCTGTCTTGCCCAGCTCCAAATAATAGTAACAATGATGATAATGATTATGATGAACATTATGGCTGATAACTGACTGTGAATCTTGGATGAGCGATAATCACAGTAAAAGATTTAATAATTATGAAGTATCTGTACACATATATGTAAATATATATATATATATATATATATATATATATATATATATATATATATATATATATATATATATATATATATATATATAAATAAATATATATATATATATATATATATATATATATATATATATATATATATATATATATATATATATATATATATATATATGTCGTACCGAATAGGTAAAATTGGTCAATTAGTAAAAAATAATTTAAAATTAAGTCCTTTCTAAAATTTTCTCTTATACGTTTAAAGATACATTTCTTTTTTATTTATTGATAATTTTGTACCAAAAGAACGTTAGAAAACTTACCTAACCTTATTATAACAAGCGCAATTTAATTAAGACTAACCCAAATAAATATATTTTAGATAAGTTTACAATAATTTAATAATAAACAAAATGAAATTTTCTATTTCTCGTTACGTTCAGAATGATTTTTGCGAAATTATTGCATGCACAAATTTTTGCTTGCCTTATTTGGCAAGCTATTTAGGTCAAACTCGTTAGTTTTACCTATTCGGCACATTAATTTATATATATATATATATATATATATATATATATATATCTTTCTTCTTCTTTCAACACACCGGCCGTATCCAACCGAGGCGGGGTGGCCCAAAAGGAAAAACGAAAGTTTCTCCTTTTACATTTAGTAATATATACAGGAGAAGAGGTTACTAGCCCCTTGCTCCCGGCATTTTAGTCGCCTCTTACAACACGCATAACTTACGGAGGAAGAATTCTGTTCCACTTCCCCATGGAGATAAGAGGAAATAAACAAGAATAAGAACTAGAAAGAAAATAGAAGAAAACCCAGAGGGGTGTGTATATATGTGCTTGTACATGTATGTGTAGTGTGACCTAAGTGTAAGTAGAAGTAGCAAGACGTACCTGAAATCTTGCATGTTCATGAGACAGAAAAAAGGACACCAGCAATCCTACCATCATGTAAAACAATTACAGGCTTTCGTTTTACACTCACTTGGCAGGACGGTAGTACCTCCCTGGGCGGTTGCTGTCTACCAACCTACTACCTAGGTCAAACTCGTTAGTTTTACCTATTCGGCACATTAATTTATATATATATATATATATATATATATATATATATATATATATATATATATATTTCAACAAACCGGCCGTATCCCACCAAGGCAGGGTGGCCCAAAAAGAAAAACAAAAGTTTCTCTTTATAAATTTAGTAATTTATACAGGAGAAGGGGTTACTAGCCCCTTGCTCCCGGCATTTTAGTCGCCTCTTACAACACGCATGGCTTACGGAGGAAGAATTCTGTTCCACTTCCCCATGGAGATAAGAGGAAATAAACAAGAACAAGAACTAGAAAGAAGGTAGAAGAAAACCCAGAGGGGCGTGTATATATATATGCTTGTACATGTATGTGTAGTGTGACCTAAATGTAAGTAGAAGTAGCAAGACGTACCTGAAATCTTGCATGTTTATGAGACAGAAAAAATGACACCAGCAATCCTACCATCATTTAAAACAATTACAGGCTTTCGTTTTACACTCACTTGGCAGGACGGTAGTACCTCCCTGGGCGGTTGCTGTTTACCAACCTACTACCTAGAATATATATGTCGTGCCGAATATGTAAAACTGGTCAATTAGCAAGAACTCATTTAAAATTAAGTCCTTTCTAAAAAAAATCTTATACATTTAAAGATACATTTTTTTCATTAATGTTAATGTAAAAATTTTTAATTCTGCACCAAAAGAATCTTAGTAAACTTAACTAACGTTATTATAACAAGAACAATTTATTTTAGCCTAACCCAACTATATATATTTTAGATTTTTTTACAATAATTTAATACTAAACAAACACATTGAAATATTTTTTTTCCATAGGTTCAGAACGATTTTGGCGAAATTATTGCATACACAAATTTTCTCTTGTCCTATATGGCAAGATGAGCGTTGATATTTAAGCCAAGATCGCAAGTTCTGCCTATTCGGCACGACATTATATATATATATATATATATATATATATATATATATATATATATATATATATATATATATATTATATATATATATATATATATTATATATATATATATATATATATATATATATATATATATATATATATATATATATATATATATATTATATATATATATATATATATATATATATATATATATATATATATATATATATATATATATATATGTATATATATACACATCCATCTTGTGGTACAGGAGCTGGTGGCCTGGCAGCTGGTAGTCCAGTAGCTTCAGTTCAGTAGCTGGTTAGGGCACAACTCCCCTGATTTGTAACACTGACCACATGAAACATGCAGTTACTTTAGTCATATAGAATACTTCTGTTGCAAACTACGGTGTACGCATCTTTTACTAAATAAAAAAAAACGGACAATCAACTAGGATTGAAGGAGCGATGACCCTGGAACTCAGGTCCTGTCAGCCGGCTACAGACTCTCATCAGCAGACAGTATGATAGTCTCGGGAAAAGGAGCTTGTGACCCTTAAACTAGTGAAGGCGGTGTTATTGTTCCTGAATGACAGATCATGAGATGGCCTACCAGTGAAATGAGGTAGAGAGGTCAACAAACAGAGGATCGAGTCTCTATCATTTTATGTGATGAAAGTTCCTTTGACAACTGGTAACTACTACCACTACTATTTTATGACACAAAGATTCGGTATCATGTCGTCTCGAGGAACTACAAATACTATCATATGATACAAAGATCCGGTGTCAGGGCTTCACAAAGAACTACAAGGACTACCATAACGAGGCTACAAAGAACCATTATCAATGCGTCACTAAGTGCTTCAGTAGAAGATGCATTACCTATGTTTACTCTGTGTTACGTTCACACTGTGGTAAACTCTGTTTACATTAACAGGCATGGAGAGGATATGACTTAAACGTTATCCTGAAACACGACTGCGGTCAGAAAACGTGCAAGATATGAAGAAGGGGCGCAGCAGGAACCAGTCACGAGCGAAGAACAAACAAAAGTTCGCGATTCCCTGCTTTCGAACTTTAGCAGTTCAGCCGAGTTCTTGAATTCTAGTTTCGTGAATGAAAGAATGGTGGATGTCCAAGACATTAGTGAAAGAAAGTTACAAGGGGGAAAAGTCGCATGGGAAGAAATTGAAAGAATAAATTCTGGTGTTTATAATAAAATGAAATGTAAATAAACGGAGGTAATGATAATCAGTTGTGGAAAAAAACGGTTTAATTGTTAAATTTGAAGATTTACATGGCTTAAAGCAAAGGAGGAGTGCAAAAGCAACAGAAAAAGCCTGACAGGCATTTTATGTTTACAAATTTTTGAACTAAGTGAGAGACTGTTTCGTGAGATCTTAATGTTAACGTGAGAGGCACTGGTGTGGAAAGTGTCAAGGAAAACTTGGAGTACCAGGTGTAAATGACGATAAGTGACTTTTAAGTGAATTGGGCTAAAAAAAAAAAAGGGATGGTAACAGACTACTTATACTTCGAGAGGAAACATGAGGACTGTGTTCATCAAGAACACCAGCTAGAGAGCGAGGGAGAGTGACTGTTTTATTATATCCTTTTCTTCCGATCTCTGTATGGAAAACTGATGTCGTTATACAAGCATGTGTGTGTGTGTGATTATATATATATATATATATATATATATATATATATATATATATATATATATATATATATATATATATATATATATATATATATATATATATATATATATATATTAGATCAAAATACATTATTTCATGCGCCATATAGGATTTTCAAAGTTAATCTGTGATTTTATAGTCATTGGTTGCATCAAATAACGATTGTGTCAATTACTGTGTAAAACTGATTGCGTCAAATAGCTATAATTACAAGACAGCTAACCGTGTAAGATACTGAACTTATTACTTTCTTAGCGACTTAATCACAAGGAAAGTTGTTCAGAGTTATCGTTTAAGTGGTTCGACACATCTGCCTTAACCAGATTTCCATGAGCGCTGAGCAACTCCATCCGTTTGATCCCTGAGGAAATGCTAACAAGGTTTTCGAAAGCATTGACCGGCTAATGTTATTTGAATAAAGCCGTGAAAAAATGTACTTTGACGGACAAAACTGGGTTTCCAACCCTCTGATATTCCGCTACAATCCATTACACAAATGCTACTTGGTTCTACATTGTGTTGTGATAAACTAGGTTTCTCGCTCATAAAACTCATTTTAGTTGCCATAACTGTGTATTTATTCAAGTTTTATTGCTTGAATATTGATCAGCAACATACGGCGTACAGCCGCAATAATAATTTGACACGAAAGGCAGCTTTTTTATATAATTTTTACATAGTCAAACGTGAGCCACACGAGACCTTTGAGAATAGAGGGTAAAAAAATATAAATAGGATCGATGAGTATCCTGAGTTTGGAAGCAACACTCAATAAATGAATGTTTCTCGAGGTTCACAGTGTTCAGATGGCGTGTGAGGTGAGGTTTAATCATCGTACTGAAGGAAAGGTTTCTGTGTGAGGGTTATGGAAGAGAGGGTTGGGGAGGGGAGAGGGTATTAGAAGGGGAAAGGGTATGGGAGGGGAGAGGCTATTAGAAGGGAAAAGGGTATGGGAGGGGAGAGGCTATTAGAAAGAAAAAGGGTATGGGAAGGGAGAGGGTTTTAGAAGAAAGGGTATGGGAGGGGAGAGGGTATTACAAGAGGAAAGGGTATGGGAGGGGAGATGGTTTTAGAAGGGGAAAGGGTATAGGAGGGGAGAGAGGAGGGAATTAAAAGGGGAAAAGGTATTGGGAGAGGGTATCGGAAGGGAGAGGATACAGGAAGGAAGAGGATACAGGAAGGAAGAGGATACAGGAAGGAAGAGGATACAGGAAGAGGAAACAGGAAGGAAGAGGAAACAGGAAGGAAGAGGATACAGGAAGGAAGAGGATACAGGAAGGAAGAGGATACAGGAAGGAAGAGGATACAGGAAGGAAGAGGATACAGGAAGAGGATACAGGAAGGAAGAGGATACAGGAAGAGGATACAGGAAGGAAGAGGATACAGGAAGAGGATACAGGAAGGAAGAGGATACAGGAAGGAAGAGGATACAGGAAGGAAGAGGATACAGGAAGGAAGAGGATACAGGAAGGAGGAGGATATAAGGAAAATGATAGAGGAAGGAAAGAGTATGTGGGAGGGGACACTATATGCATAATTCTACTCAGTTGCCTTTCCCGTTATATTCTTTCCTCTTCAAATATCTACTCCTACTATTGAACTTCTGTTCCCAAGATATTTTCCAGTTGTTCCCCTTTAACGCTCGATCCTGTCACTTCATCTCTATATTGTTTCATACCATGGAACAATGCTCTTCTCCAGAATAAGGGACTGACCACCTCAAAACTTTAAGGGTGATGGACTGATTACATCGTCTTCAAGTATCTTCTGCTTCTATCAACTTTTATGTACTCGACTGAAGAAGCCTACTGTGTAGGCGAAACGTTTCGAAATAAAGATACCTAACTGTTGCATATGTGTCTTACCTAACAACCTGTCGGTATTTTATACCATTTTAATGTTCAATCTGTCTGACACTGCAACACAAGGGTATCTTGGTACAGACCTACAATCAACTTTCGACAACCTCTACTAGTGAGAACGGCTGGATTTGAGAGGGACCTGTCCTCCCAACATCTGAGTTCTTACCTCTCCTAGTGACCTACGTCTCACCTCTTGGCGCTATATAACGCTCGGTCCTGTCACTTCATCTCTATATTGTTTCATACCATGGAACAATGCTCTTCTCCAGACTGAGGGACTGACCACCTCAAAACTTTAAGGGTGATGGACTGATTACATCGTCTTCAAGTATCTTCTGCTTCTATCAACTTTTATGTACTCGACTGAAGAAGCCCGGTGTAACCTGTTCACTTTCCAGCTGTGCTTCTGTTCAACATTCGCTGCTGTACTGATGTGCTCTCAGCCACCAGTTGCTACATGCACGCTATGCTTCTTTCCCGTTGTTGCTTGCGACACAAATTAACACCTCACTTTACTGATTGATTATAGGGATACGACACACGTTATAGCATCGTATACCATGATCTACAACCTTTGTTTTTTTGAGCGTTTGTAGTTTACGATCGTTCTTATGAAGTCATCCGTGACGAAAGTAACATTTTATTTGTATGTTATTAAAAAGACGTACATGTTAATACTGAGATCAGTATATTTTGGCAACTTCAGCTTCTCTTCTAGAGATGATAAACGCTTATTATACAACACTTTATCCACACTGGCCCTTTAGCAAATACGTTATCTAGCTAAATAAGACACTTGTGCAACACTTGGATATCTTTAGTCTGGAAACGTTTTGCCAGCTAATAGCTTCTTTAGCCCAGTGCAGAGAAATCGTAGATGATAAGTGTGAGGTAATCAGTCCCACAGCCTCGAGTCGGTGTGTTCAGTCAGTCTTTATAAAAGTGCCCTCATATTCCACCGTTTCTCTTCACTGGACCGAAGACGCCATTGGCTGGCGAAACGTTTCTAAACTATTTATTTAGACTTCTTTTAGCACCCACAACTTCTCTCTGGGAGAAACAATATATAATACTTCCCTCTTATTGAAAAAAAGTGTTTTCGAAATTACTACTTGTCCACTTTACTCTCTATGCTATTTTTGCATATAAATGATGCCAATGTATATTTTTTATGAAACCTTACGTCATCTTCAACTGCAAAGATGCAGATGAAGGTGATGCAAAAATATAGGTGAAAGTGAAGATACATATGAAGTTGATGTAAAGATGCAGGTGAAGGGAAAGATAGAGTAAAATTTAACATCTTTCAGTCTATCCAACTCCAACGGAGGATTTGGAGTCATTGGTGTACACAACTGAGCATGAGAGAAAATTTTCAAGGAAAATATAGGACAGGTCCAGAGCAGCACTGAAAGACCTCGAGAACGGAAAGGCAGACTTTACAAGTGGAGGGGCAGCTTTGAACCATTCATCTACAATAACACAGGAACTTGAAAAAAGCCTGTTGTACCCAGTTGTACAAGATACCATCATAAGCACGGTCCAAAGAGCAATCAAGAAAACGAGGAATATACACCAGATAACCGTATATTCCCACCCCTAAATGTATTTACAAGTATTTACACTATATACGGTGGGTTTAATGAAGACAATACGCGTGGGTTTTGACATAAGTGTAACTCACTAACTACAGGTTTTAGAAACACATACAGAGGACAGATTCTAGCATGGTGTTAACTATCCCCAGGCTTGTTAAAAGGTGAAACTCCAACGCGACCCCTAAATGCAAGGTAGCCTACCATGGAGCTCTCCTCCTTACCTAAACTGGCAGACCTCTATCACAACTGGCAGTTGCACAGTATGTGAATGTTAAGCTCATCCACAAAGGCAAAACACTACGAAGCTTAAATATGGTTATCACAATCCTGAATACACTCAATAATTATTGAGTGTATTTAGGATTGTGGTTACGTGTAGAGCACGTCAAATAACACACTCGCCGTATGCCACAGGAGCACATTGGGAACGATAGGGTAGACTCGGTAATAAAAGAGCAGTTTCCAATCATTGCGAATTCCCAAGACAAGAGAGAAAAATAACAGAGAGGGTGGACATAATGGAGGAAAACTGAAGGAATCTACCAGAGGCTTAAAAGGGACACTGAAAGAACGACTGAAACTGTTAACTTAAGTCAATATTAAGTCAACATAACACGGGACCATAGAGCTCGTGGAGGCAAAAATGGTCTCGGCGATACCACAGTGGACTAGTAATAGAATCTGTATTATAAATGACATCAGGTTCACTAAGATTAGCTATAGTTATAGATGCTGTGGAATAAGACTAGTTGTCATACTCAAATTTAGAGTAAAGTCTAAATGAAGTCGAAAATACATTCACATAACCGTCCGGAAAAAAAGTGACATTTTTGAGTAAATTCGGTCTGCTAGAATATGCAGTTTCCAGGAATGTGATGTAGGATTGCCAAGACTCTCGGTAATCAGAGGCAAAGAAATTTAATAGTATAGCAATCCTGGGAGAATGCAGAATGAGAACTGATAGAGTTGCATCGAGAAGAATATCGAGTTCGTTAAGGAATTTTAGGTCTTGCTTGGGCCCAGTTGGTGATTACTAGTTCGTCGCCAGCTGAGTATTCATGCAAGAAATATGGTGAAAATATCAAGCTACGGTTTAAGGCTATTAGCAAACAAGGCTAATAGCAACCGTGCCATCATAAGAACATAAGGAGGAACACTGCAGCAGGCCTGTTGGCCCTTGGAAATGTAAACACATATGCAGTATAATGTGATCCTTTATACTGCGTATGTGTTTATATTTCCATTGTGTCGGTATTTTATATAATTTATTTCCACTGTTGGCCCATACTAGGCAGGCCCTTTACAATCCTTCCCATTAGCAAAATATTTGGCCAACCCAATTTTCAATGCTACCCAAGAAATAAGTTTTGATGATTCTATTTACTCATTACGCAAGTCTCACTGTAAAACAATTACAGGTTTCCGGTTCACACTCGCTTGGCAGGACGGTAGCACCATCACATCCCACACAAAGCAACACCTCATGCGCGACTCATAAAAAAGAGAACACTGCAGCAGGCCTGCTGGCCCAACTCGACAGGTCCTTGGAAATATAAACACAAATGCAGTATAATGTGATCCTTTATTGACTACGTTTCGCCCACACAGTGGGCTTTTTCAAGTCACAAACAGAACTGTTTGTGACTTGAAAAAGCCCACTGTGTGGGCGAAACGTAGTCAATAAAGGATCACATTATACTGCATTTGTGTTTATATTTCCATTGTGTCGGTATTTTATACCATTTATTTCCATCGACAGGTCCTTCACGCAACCCACAAACTATTCCACCCAAGAATTAAGATTTATTATTTGTCCAATGTATGTGTGTATAAAACTGGTCAATTAGCAAGAACTCGTTTAAAATTAAGTCCTTTCTAAAATTTTCTCTTATACATCGGCCTGACGGTTTTCAACACTTTGTAATCAATCCTACGTGATGGAATACGACAGGAAAACAGACCTAGTTTTATATTCCCTCTATATGGCTTCACGTTACTGATGTATCTAGTTTAAAAAAATTTAAAATAAAAAAAAATCTGCACTCTTCGTCTTCGGGTCACATCAAATACTCATCTGATCTATTCAATGAATATTCTCTCAAATCTTCCTACATCATATACATCTTTCACCACGCACCCATGTATTATTTACACACTTTCATTCACGCAAAGACTAGAATTGATTCCCATCAGTCTACACTCGCTGGCTGTCTCACAGCATGTTTCTTGGTCACGAGGATATTTTTCCCTCATTTCTCAATTTTGAATAAACGATCATAAACAGCCTGATTGGTCAGACTGGCCATGGTTAGCTGACGGTGGTTCGAGCCTCCATCACTCCTTGCACTGAATAACCAACACGAGTTCAGTTTCTTACCTCCATCACTCCCTGTATTCAGTATCCCACACGGGTTTAATATCCCACGAAATATAATAAAATACATTATCAAATTTCAACTTTTTCTCCTGGTTCACATTTGTTCAACGTTGATATATTCCTCTTTTTCTTCCCAATGTTCACCCACTAAAATAATAACCAGCGTCATGCATATCATTTTCCATTGTGTTTCTGTCATTCTCGGTACACGAGTTTCTCAGCTAGCAAGGTAATGTTTGTTTCACAGCATTATATCAACAAATAATTCAGGCTGTGGGCTCGCTGTTTGCAACTTGCATGGTTGCGTGTGCACGCAGCATTAGTATGACTTTGCTTGTTATCAGCTTTGAATATCTCTATAAATTTCTGAAATATGCGACCAATACCGCATCGTTTATTCAGGTGTTCGTGAGTTGTTGATTTTACCGTGTGTCGAGGCCCGGGTTCCCCCAATGCCTGGATCATCGTGTATCTTGTAAATGGCCGGAGATAAATGTTTATCTGTACACTTGTGTTTCTCTGAACAAGCAATGTGTAGTGTGTAGTGATCGTTAGACATTTAGTCGACGTGTTTGTTTGTGTGTACGCTAGTGTGTTTATGCGGGAATACATAAATATGATTACCCATTTGTTGTTACAATGGAAGATCTATGCTCATTGTGTCGTTTCTTCCGTGGTAAGCTTTTCATATAAACTTGTTTAATGCTTACAGTGGTTGAAGAACACACTGAACACTTTATACACATTATTTTCATTTACATGTATTTAATTTTCCCAGTGGCTGTAGTACATGCTACACTCCTATTTAACCTTGTTCCAACAATTTGGCTTTCTATAAACGTTTTCAGTATTTGTAGCACATTAATATGCGCTACCAATACTTTTGAACACTATTCTAGCATTTTACACCTTTTGAACCTCATTTATCAGTTTACAGATTATTTATGGATGGTTCCATTGTTTGTAAATGTTACAGAGGAGTATCACTGACGTGTATAATTTCCAAAGTTTTGGAAAAGCTAATCAGAAAGAGGTAGTTGATGCATCTGGAGAGAAGGAATTTAAATGCAGAAAACAAGCAAATATTTAGGGAAATCTTTTCGTACGATCGTAACGAAGTTCTATGACAGAATAAACAAATTAAGCAAGAGATACAAGGATAGGTCGACTGCATTTTTTGTGGGACGGCTGGAACAGCCGTCCTACAACTCTGCCTGCTGAAACAGCAGGTAGAGTTGAAGGGAAGAGTACTCATATGGCTCAGTACGAATCAACGCACAGAAGACAGTGACACTTAAGGAGGAAACGTCGGAATGGGTGAGAGTAACCAGTGGTGTCCCCCAAGGATTGGTATTAGGACCATTGTTTTTATTAATATACCCAAGTAATCTGTCATGAGAAATCATTTTCAATGTATTATTGTTTGTTGATGACGTGAAACTAATTAGAAAGTATAAACACTGCAATCCAAGAAAACTTGGATTGCAGGAGCGATCAAACACATGGTTACTACAGTTTCAGCCAGATAAATAATAAATTAATGCAAATCAAAGCTGGTGAAGGAAAACCGAATTAAGTGTTGTATATAAACTGGGAGGAAGAAGTTATAGAAAGCAAATAAAAAGGATCTTGGAGTAATTATTACACCGAAAATAGCGCAATGGGCGTATATAAACAGAGAGATTAGAATAACTTATAACTACGTTTATGAACCTCAATAAAAGAATCCTTCGCTACACTGTACTCAAAATATGCAGGATCAGCATGGAGTTCGTGCGTGAGAAAGTACGTTCCTGAAAGCAGTTCTTCAGATAACTTTGCCTGTGTAATCGATCTTTAATAGTCTGTACGTTTTCCCAGTGATCTACTTAGTCTGATGTGTGTTCCCAGGTCTTTCTCATTTAAACTTGTCTGTATAGCCTCGTCCCAGTGTTCGGTCTTCTCACTCCCTCCCTATTCTCATTTCTTAGCATCAGAAATTATAGTCCTGTGCATGTTTGCAGCCTTTCCAAGTCACTTTGTATTTACTTTTTGTCAACTCGAATCGTTACCTTTCTCTTTAGAATTACTTCATACACTTGCAGGTTATTTACATATATCAGGAACAATAAAGGTACACTGAATCAAAGGAGAAGTCATTCGTTAGCTCTCGTACTATCATGCTTTGCCTTCTACGCTCGAGAAATTCCTGCATTCACTTTCTCAGTTTCTTATGTATGACCCTCCTGTAGGGCAGTGTCGACTTTTTTTTTTTTAGTCTCGGAAGATGCAGTCTACACAGCTGTTTTTTTCCTTCTTTAGTTCCGGTACTCTTTCTTAGAACATAAAAGATTAATAGGACTGAATTTTCGTTTTACTGCACATCAGCCATCCGTCTCCAGCGTGTAAAACCATTTCCAGATTTTCCGCAATTATTTTCCCAATTTGTCCAAGCTGTATGGCCACTATACTCGTGAATGATACTGGTCTGTGGAACACAACTCTCTATTTCTCTGTTGAATACTAGATTCGTATTAGCCAGCTTTAACCTACCTGATAGTTGCCTCTTTTCTAATGACTATTGGTAAATCCTTGTTATGTGACTGTACAGCTCCTCTACTCCCTTTCGCAACACCCTTATTAATGCTTTCTCTGGTTAAATTGCTTGCGTGGAAGTAATTTCCTCAAATTATTCACTCAATAATTTCAACTAATTCATATTGTTCACCCCTTCCTTCCCCTCATCTTGCCTTCTCTCCTGATTCCTGTGAGAACCTCCTTGGCCCTTACGTCCAGCTCTCCGCATACTTGTCTTTCATATTTTTTTGGCAATTAACATCCTTCTCCTTCCCTCACTTTCTGTCCTAAGTGGTTAGCCATCAGTTTAGATATTGTTCTGGTCTTTGCTGCTGTGTCAAGTTAACTTTCTCTTGATGCTCACTTAAATCGAGTAAGCTCTTTTGAGGTGTTCACTTGGGTTGTGGTACCTTTTTCCAGATGCTCACTTTTATCACGTTTGCTTTCTCCAGCTGTTCACCTTAATCGTGTTAGCTTTCCCTCGCTAATCTCTGGACTTATGTTAGCTTCCATTTGCTGTTTGAGTAATATTAGCTTTCATTAGCTGCTCACGAGGGTAATTTTAGGTTTTTCTAGCTTCTCACTGAGGTTGTGTTAGCTTTCCTTAGCTGTTTATTCGGGTTTTGTTAGCCTTCTTAGTAGCTGTTCACTCAGGACCATGGGTCGGGAGCTCATTAATAACAACGAGGCAAGCTGATTTAAAGCTCGTCACAATTGGTTTCCACACCGTGTGTGTGTGAAGAAATATTTCGGTAGTATATAAGGTGAATCCATTTGAATTATTCGTGCGAATGTGTTTACATTATTTACACCAGAGTTCTCGGTCTCTCTTTCTTTCTCTCAGGCAGTTTTATTGATAGAGCCTTTGGCAGGTCTGTCTCACTCACACACACACACACACACACACACACACCTGACCTGGCGACACTGGAAGACAGGAGAGAGAGGGGGGATATGATAACGACATATGAAATACTGAGAGGAATCGACAAGGTGGACAGAGACAAAATGTTCCAGAGATGGGACACAGCAACAAGGGGTCACAGTTGGAAGTTGAAGACTCAGATGAATCACAAGGATGTTAGGAAGTATTTATTCAGTCACAGAGTAGTCAGGAAATGTAATAGTTTGCGAAGTGGTGTACTGGAGGCAGGATCCATGCATAGCTTTAAGAAGAAGTATGATAAAGCTCATGGAGCATAAAGAATGACTCAGTAGCGGCCAGTGAAGAGGCGGGGCTAGCTGTGACTCTACTCCTGCAACCACAATTAGATGAGTATGTTGAACTTAGCTTTTCACTGTTCTTTCCTAACTTGGGATACTCGCAATAGCATCTCAGCACTTACCTGGGAGCACAGCGCTTGTGCCTTCATTATACTGTAAGCCTTGCTATTAACCAAACGTTAGTTGCGATCCAGACCAGCGTCAGGATACACTTGTCCTGTTTCCTGACAAACCTCACTTAACCTAACCTGCCCTTTCTTCTCACAGCGTTTGGCTATGCCCCGGCTACAAGCCAACTTATGCCCTGGTTTCTAACATATAATCTGTACGGTAGCCTTTCATTTCAGTCAATATTACACCAGAGAATTTCTTTTTCTTCAGCCTAGAGTTAAGAAGACATCAATTTTTTACTACAGTAATGCTATTCATTCCATGCCTATAACTGTTCCACAGACAATACAACAAGCCGACAAGTTCCCAGACTATACAAAGCTCCATCGCTAACGCAATCAGCTCACACACTGAGGTCCGAAGTTCGAACCTCCGGTACGGCTGGAAACATTTGGACGTTTTCCGTAAGACACCTGTTGTCCATATTCACCCATCAGTATAAAATGGGTACCTGGGTGTTAGTCGACTGGTGTGGGTTGCATCCTGGGAAAAAAACTGACCTAATTTGCCCGAAATGCTCTGTACAACAAGCGGTTTGTATATAATAATATGTCACTGATGTCAACTAGACCTGTTTACCTTGTACATGTACTTGTAGAAATAAAGATATTATTATGGATTTTACGACTCGCTACTCGACATGGGTTCAAACTTCATCCGTACCGTAGTTTCATAAATAGTAATAATGGTAGAATTACAGACATATGTTAGGTAGAAGTACACAGGTGCAACTAATTTGACATTTTATTACGGCAACGTTCCGCTCTCCAGGAGCTTGGGCAAAAGGGTAACGGCTTCAAAAACTCCTGAAGAGCGAAACGTTGCCACAATAAAGTGTCACATTAGTTGCACATGTATCCCTTTACCTAACAAAGTCATCGGTATACTTGCTGACCTGATACACCTACGTCCTCGCACCTGCATCATCAGTAGCACTGAAAATTCTCACTAATTTAAATTTTAGACCGAAGATGAAATAGTAGTCACAGATTTCCTGACAAAATTCCTAGTATACTAAAAGTTCTGAATAATTCTTGTGAGTCATCATTCTGAAAAGCATATCAATGATTCTGAACTCTCATTAGCCACCACTTTCCCTTAGAGAAAGTACAAACTCATTTGCACTTCCGTACCCACTTATGTGCAGAGTAAACAAATAGATTTATTTATAGATCATGGTTTGCATTAAACTAAGCTAAATCATGTTATTTTTCTTTTACTTGATAAAACTTCTTAAGATTTCAGAAATGATTATATTCATGAAGGGCATCAAATCTATATGGGACATGAAGAGCCATGAGGCTGCGGGGGAACTGTCGCCTAGCTAACAAGGATATCTGCGTTGAAAGAAAGACTTTCTGGGAGGACAGTAGGCAAAGTGAGAACGCCTAAACAAGAAAAATACGCCGAAAAATGAATTCTACGCGTCCTCTAATATATGACACGAATCAATATTTTACCACCAAATGGCACCGACAAGCTTTACGAAAGAGTGATGGGCACCTCTCCATATGATGGCCATGTGAGAGTTTCGTGTGGTCAACATGCACGCATGAGAGGTCTTTCCTAGACATGACAGTCATGAAAATAAGTTCAATATGAACTCAGCTGCAATATGATTAAGAGCAGTCAATGATGTTGCCGTCGATCCCTGATTCTCGAAGACCAAACTGGAAAAATAAGTCTAAATAGAGGACATCCCTGTAATAAATGAATAGATCCTGGGGTGCGAAACATGCTGAAGAGTCTGAAAGTTCATTGCTCTTGATGGCAGAACGACGGGAGACTGTTCAAGGTAAAAAAATCATTATACTTGCTGAAAATGTGACACGGCCAACACTTAATGCACAGGATGATATGCGAGGAGTTGAAGCACTGTTAAACCTGCAATGAACATTGAGAGTTAGACTAAAATGAATGAAGACGCTGTAAGATAAGGAGAGTAGAGAGTATAACTCTGCGATGAAAACATTAGCCATATCTACTATGTGTCCATGCAACATACTATCCAGAAGAACTGTTGCATATTATATACCATTACAGGATTTAATCACCAATTTACACAGCAGTAGCATATAAGTGTAAGCAAAATTATCAAGTAAAAAAGAGGAGCATATGCCCATAGCAGAGATACAAGACTGGAAAAGGAAGAAGGAACATATTCGAATAATCGGTATCTCCCAGTGTAAAACAGAAAAAGAAAATCAACGGAGTGAACAGAAAAGGAGGACAGATTGAAACAAGCAGGTCGAGTATGAAGGCAAAGATTAATAGGATTTAATAAAGAAGTACGGTGATTGAAAGCCGCAGCATCACTGACGTTTATTATTCTGTAGGTGGTTAGACCGTGATAATGAAAGCAAACCAGATAATGGAGACAATGAGTATCTTGATGGTTTTCTCTCTACACACAGACTTTCGACTGGTGATTGGTGAAAGGCCTCAGACAGATGTAATCCGTGACGATGAACAACTTTCAAGTTGGGAGATATCTGTTGATACCCATAATCAATTTTAAATAGAACCATAAGACATATGAAGGCCATTTGTTTCCCCAGGTAAAATATGACAATTATAAGAAATTTAGTTTGCCAAGATACGTAGCCGATTCTGCATTGATCCTACACAGCTCAAGTTTTGCACTGTATGTGATGCTTAGTCTGGAATGCCTATTGGTGAGCATGACAAATCATGACGTCACATTGGCTCTTGTATCATTTCCTCGAGTTTGAAGCTGACGGTAGATGGCAGACCAGAGGCCTAGCTTCTCCCTACGAGCCCCGTGAGGGCGGGGAATGTGGCTAGGCCTGGGGACACTTGGTCCCAAAGATGAGGAGGTACTTGTCCTTCCTCCCATGGGAGACTTAAGTCTCGAGACACTCCCCAGATAGGGAGCCAAGGCCGGGTCACCACTACTTGGAAAAGACCCGGGCCGGGAGAATACCGGTGAATAAAAAAAAAAAAAAAAAAACACCACAATAATTATTACCTTTGAACATTAGAGATATCGACACACAGAAAGGGTAAATCTGCAAGAAAAAGTTTTTTTTATCTAAATATTCTTTTGCCTCGGTGGCACGCATAACAATTAACGAATTTTTAGTTCATAAGTTGATGCTGCATCATTTGAAATGGGCGACAATGATGCGCTGGACGACGCATGCTCAGTTAAATCCCCACATTTCACTAATCAGCAAGAACTAAATATCTTGGTCAGGAACCTGAGTGTAACCAATGCATATGTATAAGTTCTGACATCCCGTCTCAGTGGCATTTACTGGGTACTAGTTGCTACATATCTACTTATAGACGTATTTAGGTCACATTCTAGGCGGATGATGGTAAATAAGGGAGATGGCGAAATGGTTGTTACTGAAACACAACGTTAGGTCAAGCATTTAGGAATCTGTTTGTAGTGCATGTGGTACTGATTAACAACAATAATTAAAACTACGAAGAGCTGGTTGAAGATTTGATTGAACAGTACAGAAGATCAGAGCGCAGAATGTCCCTTAAACTACAATTGAAGAATACTGAATATTTTCATAAGGACATTCAAACCACAGAAAATGATATCAGGGAAGGTGGGATGAAGCCATAATGGGTTTGATTCAAGAGGAACCCAATGAATATAAAAGGAAATTTTGAAGGTTACTATTTTTAACATGAATATCCTTACTGATTGTCCTTTGTAGCAATTAGTGTGATAAAGTGTTGTTTCGTGATTTAGAATTTCATTATATATATATTATGATTATTTTCATTATGATTCCACAATTCAGTATATGCATACATAAATAGCATTTCTTTTATTATAAATCTTTGATGCGAAGACATGATTGACTGATAATCATTGATGCAGTTATTAATGCTAAGAAAAACTAGGCTTATTTTCTCAATCAGCATACCATAAAAAAAACTCAAAGAATAAAAAAAGCAACATATTCTATAATATTCCACATTGTATAACGCATTTATATTTTTTTTATGCCAAGTATTGATACGAGTGCAGTTTGGTGAAGTCTTTCACCATTTGGTGATTCTTAAGTCCTTGGTACAAGAAGCCCTGAAAATGATTCATTATGTGTTAGATGTTGCTAATTCGAGTAAAGACTGCAATATCAGGTAGGTCAGATATATTTCACTCTTGCCAAAGATGGATAAAGAGAAATATGAAAGTATGTGCACAAGTGTGCATATTGCTCTAATACAATTCTTAAATATTAGACGACAAAAAAAAACTTAGGAAATGGCTTGGGAAAATTTTCTTCTCTTGAGAATTTTCCCATACATTGTGAACTAATACAAATTCCTGTTAAAAAAAAAAAGTCGATACTGACACTAAAGCTTCAAAATACAAACTTACTGAACGTCATACTAGCTCTGTAATCTCTTTTTCAAACTACGTTTCAGAGATTATGTTATGCAATCATGTTGAATTTTTACCTATACAAGATCAAGTAAGCGCCGGTGACCCCACGTTGTCAGGTGACAGTTGGTCTGGCAGTTAGTATACATAAGAAGCAGTTGAACAGTTCATGTTAAATTTCCCTCTTAATAGTACCTTGGAAGATTTTGAACTTCACGAATGTGATAACTGCCTTCCATACGAAACTCTGTTTTCTCCGCCAAAGTTTAGTTATAAATTAATAATCTTGATGTAAATAAGTCATGTAACACTACTCAATTTCTATATAGAGAGAATATTAAATAAACTACCTATTAGTCTATGAATTCTCAGAACACTAGCTATAAGTATAATAGCGTAATGAAGTAAATAATGATAATAAATAATAGTCAAGAAGTCGGCATGAACAAGCTGATTTTAAAATTCACTGGTCCTTACAAAGTGGGACCATGAAGCCCACTTGGATCACGTAATTTTTGTAAATACTCACACAGCCGAGTCCGAATTAAAATCACTAAATTAGCGGTTCAGCAACATTTTTTCACATTGTAACTATGGCCAAGTTATCCATAAAAGTTTTCTCTTTAATACTGTATATTGTAGAACACTGCAGGGCAGTTTTTCTTTTTCACTTACCTTGGCAACTCGCATTTTACTGTTGAATTCTCACTTCGCTACAGAGCACTGCTCATGGCTCTTGCCATATCACTTTAAAAAAACTCCTTCATTAGAGCAATAGCGTTTCTGCAACTGGACGCTTCTACCTCAAGATCATCTCTGTACATAGAAATCGTCTATGCTCCCCACTGCCTACAATTAGTTCACAAGAGGCGCTATGCCAACTTCTCATTCTAACTTCTTTATTATTCATACAGCCACTCTAGAAAATGAACTGCCATTTGTTAGTCTTTCTCTTCCCTCTACCCATCATTTCACACTGAATGTCGTGGCGAGGTAGTTGCAATGTTCAGGACCCAGCAAATGTAGCCTGCGTTCTCTCACCTCTTACCTCCCATCCCCCTAGATGCCTCGGTACAACACCTAGTGCACTGTTGGCTTCTCACTATTTGCCAGACTCGTAAACTTTTCGCTCTCCAAGAGCTTCGTAAAGCCGTAACAGCTTGACAAAGCTCCTGGAAAGCGAAACGTTGCCACAACTTGTCGGTAATTCTACCAACATACTTCTCACGTTATTTGGTCTAGATGTAAATAACAAATTTAGATTTAACACTCACCACTGTTGCTGGGTCTCTTGCTTCTGAAAAGTAGAAATAATGTTTAAAAATAAGCAGAGTGGTGGGCTCAGGATAGATATTAAATTAGTATTGGTGAACATGTTTTCTTTGGCTCTACCTTAGTAGGAGACAGCTGATAAGGATAGAAAATATTGATTTCAAGAAAAATGGAATCCAACTCAATGTATGTTGAATGTAAGTGAATGTAAGTGCAAATAAAGGAGCATAATAGAATAATATATATATATATAATGTCGTGCCGAATAGGCAGAACTTGCTATCTTGGCTTAAATAGCAGCGCTAATCTTGCCATATAGGACAAGCGAAAATTTGTGTATGCAATAATTTCGCCAAAATCATTCTGAACTTAGCGAAAAAAATATATTTCACTGTGTTTGTTTTGTATTAAATTATTGTAAACAAATTTAAAATATATTTAGTTGGGTTAGGCTAAAATAAATTGTTCTTGTTATAATAAGGTTAGGTAAGTTTTCTAAGATTCTTTTGGTGCAAAATTATAAATTTTTACATGAACATTAATGAAAAAAAATATATCTTTAAACGCATAAGAGAAAATTTCAGAAAGGACTTAATTTTATATGAGTTCTTGCTAATTGACCAGTTTTACATATTCGGCACGACTGATCTCTGGCTGAAGGAAATATATATATATGGACCAATATGGATATACTTTGATCCAAGGCAGCCAGCTTTCAGGGAGAAGGCTTATATCTCTTATAATATATGATATATATATATATATAATGTATATATACTAACACTGATCTCTGGCTGAAGGAGACTCGAACCTACGAACCTTGGAACAAGGTACGCAGTGCTTTACCTTATGGAATAGAACAGCAGCACACTGTTAAGAACATAAGAACATAAGAACGAAGGAACACTGCAGAAGGCCTACTGGCCCATGCGAGGCAGGTCCAAGTCTCCTACCGGCTTAAGCCAATGCACCCAACCTAGTCAGGTCAGGTCACATTGACTTAAGGGAGGAACACGGCAACCGACCTGTTAGCACAAGCTATCAGGTCTAACTCACACCCACCCACATCTACTCATGTATTTATCCAACCTATTTTTAAAGCTACACAACGTTCTGGCCTCTATAACGGTACTTGGGAGTTTGTTCCACTCATCCACAACTCTATTACCAAACCAGTACTTTCCTATATCCTTCCTGAATCTGAATTTTTCCAACTTAAAACCATTGCTGCGAGTCCTGTCTAGGCTAGATATTTTCAGCACACTATTTACATCCCCTTTATTTATTCCTGTCTTCCATTTATACACCTCAATCATATCCCCCCTAATTCTACGTCTTTCTAGAGAGTGCAGTTTCAGGGCCCTTAGTCTATCCTCATAGGGAAGGTTTCTGATACATGGGATCATCTTTGTCATCCTCCTTTGTACATTTTCCAGAGAATTTATATCCATTCTGTAATACGGTGACCAAAACTGTGCAGCATAATCTAAATGAGGCCTAACCAAGGATGTATAGAGTTGAAGAACAACCTGAGGACTCCTATTATTTATGCTTCTTGATATGAAGCCAAGGATTCTATTAGCTTTATTGCGAACACTTATGCACTGTTGTCTTGGTTTCAGATTACTGCTAAACAGAACTCCTAAATCTTTTTCGCAATCCGTAATATTAAGATCTACATTATTTAGTTTATATGTGGCATGGTTATTGTCCTGTCCAACATTTAGAACTTTGCATTTGTCTATATTAAACTGCATCTGCCACTTCTCCGACCACTGCATCAGTCTATTCAAATCTTCCTGGAGTGCTCGAATGTCCTCGTCAGAATGAATTCGACGGCCTATTTTGGTGTCATCGGCAAACTTGCCGATGTCGCTCTTTATGCCCTCATCTATGTCGTTTATGTAGATTGTGAACAGCAGGGGGCCCAACACTGACCCCTGTGGAACACCGCTCGTGACGCTTCCCCACTCTGATTTCTCCCCATTTATGCAAACTCTCTGCTGCCTATTTGTCAACCATGCCTCTATCCAGGAAAAAATTTCTCCTCCTATTCCATGTGCTTTAATTTTCCTCAATAGTCTCTGATGTGGGACCCTGTCAAAAGCCTTACTGAAGTCCATATACACAATATCATATTCATTACCATGATCTACCTCCTCAAATACCTTAGTGAAAAAAGTTAATAAATTCGTAAGGCAGGAACGCCCCTTTGTAAAACCATGCTGAGATTCGTTGATTAATTTATGCTTTTCAAGATGGCTACGAACTGCCTCGGCAATTATTGATTCCATAAATTTTCCCACTATGGAGGTTAGGCTTATTGGTCTATAGTTCGAAGCTAAGGACCTGTCACCTGTTTTGAAAATAGGTATCACATTTGCCATTTTCCACTTATCTGGCACCATGCCAGTTTGTAGTGATATGTTGAAAAGATTAGCCAAAGGTGTGCTAAGCTCCTCTTTACATTCCTTTAGAACCCTTGCATACAGTTCATCAGGGCCTGGGGATTTGTTAGGTTTTAATTTATCTATTTGCCTAAGGACCATGTCACTTGTGACCCTAATAGTGCACAGTTTATTATCGTCCTGTTCTACATAATTTATCATTACTGGAATATCGCTGGTATCATCCTGTGTAAAAACTGAGAGGAAGTATGTGTTAAAAATTCTACACATTTCCTTATCACTGTCAGTGAGCTGACCCGAGGAACTTTTGAGTGGGCCTATCTTGTCCCTGATCTTACTTCTGTATACCTGAAAGAATCCTTTTGGGTTAGTCTTCGATTCTTTTGCAACTTTAACCTCATAATCTCTTTTTGCTTTTCTAATTCCCTTTTTTATTTCTCTCTTTAACTGAATATATCGATTTCTTAATTGCCCCTCTCCTCTTTTGATTTGCCTATATATGCCTCTCTTTTGACCAATCAGATATTTTAATCTATTGTTCGTCCATTTAGAATCATTTTTGTTTGATCTGATTTCCCTATTTGGAACATAATTTGACTGAGCAGCTAGAACTATGCCCTGGAAAGCATCATATCGGCAACCATCACCACCTACCTGACCCTTAGTCAGGTCATTCCAGTTCAGCCCACCTAAGTAATTTTTCAGTCCTATGAAATCAGCCAAGCGAAAGTCAGGGACGGAGACTTGATTGCCATTATTAGGGGAATTCCATGATATATTAAAACTGAGTGATTTGTGATCACTCTCCCCAAGCTCATCATTAACCTCAAGATTATTAATTAGTGTTTCCCTACTGGCAAGAACCAAGTCAAGGAGGTTATTTCCCCTAGTTGGCTCTGTCACAAACTGTTTTAAAAAACAATCCTGGATCGTATCAAGAAAGTCACCCGACTCTAAATTTCCTGTCAAATTGCTCCAGTCAATCTGTCTATAGTTGAAATCTCCCATTAGCACAACATTTTCGTATGTAGATGCCTTACGAATTTCGTCCCATAGAAGTTTACTGCACTCCCTATCAAGATTTGGGGCCCTGTAAATCACACCCAAAATTAGTTTTTCTCGGCCCTCGAGAAGCTGTAACCAAACAGATTCAGTGGCTGACGCTTCTAATTTAATATCTTGTCTAACACAACAATTTAAATTGTCTCTGACATACATCGCTACTCCACCACCTTTCCTGTTGACCCTGTCAGTGTGGAATAATTTATAGCCTTGTATGTGACATTCAGAGGGCATCTCTCTATCTTTCAGATTGAGCCAGGTCTCTGTTATAGCAATAATATCTATGTTTCCTGCACTTGCAATTAATCTTAGCTCATCTATCTTATTTCTAACACTCCTGCTATTAGTATAGTAAACCTTAAGGGAGCTAGTCCCTTGCTGCCCTCTGCTGTCCCCCTTTGTTTGCTGACCTGTTCTATTGTCTTTATTTATAACTTCATGCTGAATGCCTTTTATACATTTACTGTTTCCAACCCTAGTGTTGCAACCTGCTTGTTTCCCACACACACCCATACCTCTATCTTCCATCAGTTTAAAATCATAGGCATTTCACCAATGGCCTTCTCAATCGAGTCTGCAAGTGCTACCACCCCTGACCCAGAGAGATGTACCCCATCCCTTGCATACATATCATGTTTGCCATAAAAGTTGTTCCAGTTGTCAATGAATGGGATTGCAAGTTCCTTGCAGTATCTGTCTAGCCAGCAATTTACACCAATTGCCCTAGACAACCATTCATTTCCTACTCCCCTTCTAGGCAAGATGCTACATATGATTGGGATCCCTCCCTTAGACTTAATGAAATCTATAGCTGACCTGTACTTATCTAGCAGCTCTTCTCTCCTACCCTTCCCAATATCATTTCCACCAGCACTGAGACAGATAATGGGCTTGTTCCCATTACCTGACATGATATTATCCAGCCTGTTGACAATGTCCCCAACACCAGCTCCAGGGAAGCACACTCTATCTCTCATCTTCTTATTCCTATTACAAAAAGCACGGTCAATATATCTTACCTGAGAGTCACCAACCACAAGAATGCGCTTACCTTCATTAGCAGGGGCAGTAGTACCCTTACCTTCACTGGCCACTGAAGTACATTCATCCTGGAGAACAGAGAAGCGATTTCCTACCTTCAGATCTTCACTCTTAACTTTCCTTATTCTGATGCGCCTCCCATTACTGTGAACAACTCGCCACTTGTAGCAGGTGCTGGGCTGCACCTCACTGCTGGTAGCCGTTGCTACCTCCCCAACTACAGCCTCCTTACAGCGAGAGACAGACTGCACCTCACTGCTAGAAGTCTCATTCCCCACAACTCCAGCCACCTCACACTCTCTCCCAGACCCATTGAGGTGGACCCTCAGCCTCCTAATCTCCTCCTGGAGAAGCAAGACCTCCTCCTTCAACTCTCCAACCTCAGTTTTTAAAACACTGCAGAAGCAAGCCATGCTTGGTAACCGTCCACGCTAATCCCCAAAGCAGCTCAGGGTCTGTGACCTCACGTGACGACTGACCACTGACGACTGTTGGCTCATCTGAATTTGTGAAAGCAAAAAATACTACCTTCCTTACTCTATCTTCACAAGACTCTACTCTTCCTTGACTATGACCCTCTCTCCTGCACTCCCTCTACTCATGGCCCCCATTCTTCCTCCCTCTCAGAATCCTGCTCTTCTTCATCTCTCTACAAATCTGAAATTATCACTCTCCTCTCCTCTTCCTTCTATTTAGTTTTTCATTCCCATCCTATCCCTACTTCTTGCTCTTTCGCTAACCCCGTCCTCTCTTTTTTTACTCACACTCCTCCTTTCCCGCAAAATCCCTTTTCCCACGCATTTCCATCCCTACTGCATCTTACACACTCGTATCAATCCTTCCACCGAACAAACTCACTCCCACTCCAAAACAGTCCCCCATCCACTCCCACACCGACCCATGTAAGAGCCCTTAACAGCTGATACTTAACACACCCCCACACACGATAAACAAGTCAAGTGTCTATCGATAGGTGCTTTTCACAGCTGGTAACTACTGAGCACCTTAGCATACACTTAAATCGCCTATCGACGCCCATACTGACCCACCCTCTCACCCTCGCAAGCCGCAGCATCACAAACCCGTTTGTTCAGCAGGAAGTCAGCGGGTGGTGCTCATAGGGGAGTTAGACGCTATCAAGAATTCATGCTGAGCGCTTGGTTGTTTAGAAGCTGCTTAACGTTGTCCTAACACCACACTGACTCTCTTATTGATGCACCGCTCTGCTACCACACCCAACGACGCCTCATTATTAATTTTAATGGCAAAAGAGATGAAGCGAGAGATGCTGAGAGACAAAAGGTGGCCGAGTTTCTGTCTCTTGAATTATTCACCGTGTGGTCTCAGATTCTAGGTAAATGTGTAGAGTTTTAAATGGAGCAGTAGTGAATAGAGGCAATGTTGATGGTGGTTGGTAGTATGGAGGAGCACAAGGTTAGCGTTAATTTGATGCGTAGATGACTTGGACCTGCCTAGCATGGGCCAGTAGGCCTACTGCATTGTTCTTTCCTTCCTAGGTTCTTATGAAAATGCTCGTCTTGGATAGCGCTGGGAAAAAAGCTGGACAAATATATGGATGGTTCTGATAAGGATTTGCCTTGTATTGGCCAGTAGGTCTGCTGCTGTGTTCCTCCATTCTTACGTTATGAAGGTAATTGGTATAAAATACCATTTTGGCTACATGTTGTAGTTTGAATTTCGGAGAGTGTATCAGAGACAGAATGAACTGTTTTTGCTAGTCAAGGTGAGAAGGATCACTCATTCTTCAAAGATTTTTCATTTATTCCTTCTGTTGGGTAAATATAGACAGAAAAGCCAGTGGCGTCGTAAGGGAGGGGGGGGGTCGTGAAGGGGGGTCTGTCCCCCGGGTGACACCATTTAGGGGGTGACACCATAGAGCCTCGAAAGGCGACACTAATGCACAAAACAGTGCTGCAGCAACGTAAGAGAAAAATCATTGATTTCGATGATGTGATAAATGATTTTGCAGGATTGAAGGCAAGGAAATATAAGATCTGATTCATTGAGATGTTACCTGTTCTCAAGGTCAAATCGGACTAGTGTTTCTCTGATATTGCAATGTTTTTCTTCATTTTTTTTTTTTGCATCGTTGAAGATGAATAAATGTAGGATCTGTTGCCTGTACTCAAAGTGGTATAGGAGTTTATATTTCTTCAATATTACTACGATTACCATTAACAAAGCTGAGAAGTATTCTTCTGTTTGGTTTATGTCCCTTAAACGTTCTCGTTGCTGAACATTAGTCACTGGTCATGCAGTAGTGACATAACTGGAGTTTACTCCCCCCATCCCCCCGCCCTTGAATTTCAAGCGGGTGACAGAGGCTAGGACCTTGAGTAGCTTAAGAAGAGACTGGACAAATATATGAATGGGAGGGGCTGGGTTTGATTGGTGTCATGGGGTACGGGAGTTATTTCTTGTGTAGCTTTAGGTAGATGTCGTTTTGATAAGGACCTGCCTCGTATGGGCCAGTAGGCCTTCTGCAGTGTTCCTACATTCTTATGTTCTTATGTTCTTATGACACCAAAGACTCCGCCCCGGGTGATACCAACCCTAGCGACGCCACTGAGAAAACCAATGAGCCTAACAAGTAGATGACACGTTTAGCTCAACTGGAACTTTTTCACGTATAAGAAAAAGCATAAAATGACCATACCACGGGCGGAGTTTGAACTCGCGGTTAGTGAGTCGTAAAACTCCAGATCGAAGCGGCAGCCCGTGGTATGGTTTGTTTGCAATCGTGCCATTACCATTTCGTGAGTCAAGAGAAAGCATGTGGAAAATGGCACTTATGTACAGTTCAGGACATTTATTACAGGAAACGTTTCGTCACTGAAGAAGCCACACTTAGCGAAACGTTTCCGCTAATAAATGCCCTGAATTATACATATGTGTGGTATTTAATCAATAACAATAACATCGGTTTAAGCATTCGGCTAGTCGCAGTGTCGTTATTGATTAAATACCACTCGTTCATGGTTACAATACGATATATACTGCTTGTGGAGGCTAGTACACCTAACGGGGAGCAGAATGAAATTAGCTCTGAGGCACCTACACCATTGCATATCCTCGGATCACGGTACAACACCTAGCTCTGTTGGATGCGTGATCTTTGTAGGATTGGGTGGTCCTTTGGGTTAGAGTGCCGTGCAATTTTCGGGCCACCCTGCCTTGGTGGGAATCGGCCAGTGTGATAATAAAAAATAATAAAAATATATATTATCACACTGGCCGATTCCCACCAAGGCAGGGTGGCCCGAAAAAGAAAAACTTTCACCATCATTCACTTCATCACTGTCTTGCCAGAAGGGTGCTTTACACTACAGTTTTTAAACTGCAACATTAACACCCCTCCTTCAGAGTGCACGCACTGTACTTCCCATCTCCAGGACTCAAGTCCGGCCTGCCGGTTTCCCTGAACCCCTTTATAAATGTTACTTTGCTCACACTCCAACAGCACGTCAAGTATTAAAAACCATTTGTCTCAATTCACTCCTATCAAACACGCTCACGCATGCCTACTGGAAGTCCAAGCCCCTCGAACACAAAACCTCCTTTACTCCCTCCCTCCAACCTTTCCTAGGCCGACCCCTACCCCGCCTTCCTTCCACTACAGACTGATACACTCTTGAAGTCAATCTGTTTCGCTCCATTCTCTCTACATGTCCGAACCACCTCTACAATCCTTCCTCAGCCCTCTGGACAACAGTTTTGGTAATCCCGCACCTCCTCCTAACTTCCAAACTACGAATTCTCTGCATTATATTCACACCACACATTGCCCTCAGACATGACATCTCCACTGTCTTCAGCCTTCTCCTCGCTGCAACATTCATCACCCATGCTTCACACCCATATAAGAGCGTTGGTAAAACTATACTCTCATACATTCCCCTCTTTGCCTCCGAGGACAAAGTTCTTTGTCTCCACAGACTCCTAAATGCACCACTCACCCTTTTCCCCTCATCAATTCTATGATTCACCTCATCTTTCATAGACCCATCCACTGACACGTCTATTCCCAAATATCTGAATACATTCACCTCCTCTATACTCTCTCCCTCCAATCTGATATCCAGTCTTTCATCACCTAATCTTTTCGTTATCCTCATAACCTTACTCTTTCCTGTATTCACTTTTAATTTTCTTCTTTTGCACACCCTACCAAATTCATCCACCAATCTCTACTACTTCTCTTCATAATCTCCCAAGAGCACAGTGTCATCAGCAAAGAGCAACTGTGACAACTCCCACTTTGTGTGTGATTCTTTATCTTTTAACTCCACGCCTCTTGCCAAGACCCTCGCATTTACTTCTCTTACAACCCCATCTATAAATATATTAAACAACCACGGTGACATCACACATCCTTGTCTAAGGCCTACTTTTACTGGGAAATAATTTCCCTCTTTCCTACATACTCTAACTTGAGCCTCACTGTCCTCGTAAAAACTCTTCACTGCTTTCAGTAACCTACCTCCTACACCATACACCTGCAACATCTGCCACATTGCCCCCCTATCCACCCTGTCATACGCCTTTTCCAAATCCATAAATGCCACAAAGACCTCTTTAGCCTTATCTAAATACTGTTCACTTATATGTTTCACTGTAAACACCTGGTCCACACACCCCCTACCTTTCCTAAAGCCTCCTTGTTCATCTGCTATCCTATTCTCCGTCTTACTCTTAATTCTTTCAATAATAACTCTACCATACACTTTACCAGGTATACTCAACAGACTTATCCCCCTATAATTTTTGCACTCTATTTTATCCCCTTTGCCTTTATACAAAGGAACTATTCATGCTCTCTGCCAATCCCTAGGTACCTTACCCTCTTCCATACATTTATTAAATAATTGCACCAACCACTCCAAAACTATATCCCCACCTGCTTTTAACATTTCTATCTTTATCCCATCAATCCCGGCTGCCTTAACCCCTTTCATTTTACCTACTGCCTCACGAACTTCCCCCACACTCACAACTGGCTCTTCCTCACTCCTACAAGATGTTATTCCTCCTTGTCCTATACACGAAATCACAGCTTCCCTATCTTCATCAACATTTAACAATTCCTCAAAATATTCCCTCCATCTTCCCAATACCTCTAACTCTCCATTTAATAACTCTCCTCTCCTATTTTTAACTGACAAATCCATTTGTTCTCTAGGCTTTCTTAACTTGTTAATCTCACTCCAAAACTTTTTTCTTATTTTCAACAAAATTTGTTGATAACATCTCACCCACTCTCTCATTTGCTCTCTTTTTACATTGCTTCACCACTCTCTTAACCTCTCTCTTTTTCTCCATATACTCTTCCCTCCTTGCATCACTTCTACTTTGTAAAAACTTCTCATATGCTAACTTTTACTCCCTTACTACTCTCTTTACATCATCATTCCACTAATTGCTCATCTTCTCTCCCGCACCCACTTTCCTGTAACCACAAAATTCTGCTGAACACTCTAACACTACATTTTTAAACCTACCCCATACCTCTTCGACCCCATTGCCTATGCTCTCATTAGCCCATCTATCCTCCAATAGCTGTTTATATCTTACCCTAACTGCCTCCTCTTTTAGTTTATAAACCTTTACCTCTCTCTCCCCTGATGCTTCTATTCTCCTTGTATCCCATCTACCTTTTACTCTCAGTGTAGCTACAACTAGAAAGTGATCTGATATATCTGTGGCCCCTCTATAAACATGTACATCCTGAAGTCTACTCAACAGTCTTTTATCTACCAATACATAATCCAACAAACTACTGTCATTTCGCCCTACATCATATCTTGTATACTTATTTATCCTCTTTTTCTTAAAATTGGTATTACCTATAACTAAACCCCTTTCTATACAAAGTTTAATCAAAGGGCTCCCATTATCATTTACACCTGGCACCCCAAACTTACCTACCACACCCTCTCTAAAAGTTTCTCCTACTTTAGCATTCAGGTCCCCTACCACAATTACTCTCTCACTTAACATCTCCCAAAATCTCTCTCTCTCCTCTGCATTCCTCTCTTCTCCAGGTGCATACACGCTTATTATGCCCCAATTTTCGCATCCAACCTTTACTTTAATCCACATAATTCTTGAATTTACACATTCATATTCTCTTTTCTCCTTCCATAACTGATCCTTCAACATTACTGCAACCCCTTCCTTTGCTCTCTCTCTCTCAGATACTCCAGATTTAATCTCATTTATTTCCCCCCACCGAAACTTCCCTACCCCCTTCAGCTTTGTTTCGCTTAGGGCCAGGACATCCAACTTCTTTTCATTCATAACATCAGCAATCATCTGTTTCTTGTCATCCGCACTACATCCACGCACATTCAAGCATCCCAGTTTTATAAAGTTTTTCTTCTTCTCTTTTTTAGTAAATGTCTACAGGAGAAGAGGTTACTAGCCCATTGCTCCCGGCATTTTAGTCGCCTCATACGACACGCATGGCTTACGGAGGAAAGATTCTTTTCCACTTCCCCATGGACAATAGAAGAAATAAAGAAGAACAAGAGCTATTTAGAAAAAGGAGAAAAACCTAGATGTATGTATATATATATGCATGTGTGTGTCTGTGAAGTGTGACCAAAGTGTAAGTAGGAGTAGCAAGATATCCCTGTTATCTAGCGTGTTTATGAGACAGAAAAAGAAACCAGCAATCCTACCATCATGCAAAACAGTTACAGGTTTCTGTTTCACAGTCATCTGGCAGGACGGTAATACTTCCCTGGGTGGTTGCTGTCTACCAACCTACTACTATAATATATATATATATATATATATATATATATATATATATATATATATATATATATATATAAGCTTCCATGCACTTTTTCTCCTGTCCTCGTGTAACAGGAGTCCTCGTGACTGATCACATCGACTCCAGGCTGAGGGAATGATTAGCTCAAACACCTAATCTTCAACCATTCTTCTCTGTATTTGACTAAGGAAGCCATTGGCTGGCGAAACATTTCCACAATATAGATATACAAGTACTGTACAAGTGTCTAGTTCATCAACCTAATAGCTCTCACGGAAACGAACCCACGTGAGATAACAGATGCAATATTCCCAATCAGCATCAAGTACACTGGGGAAGGGAAGAAATGGCATCACTATCATAAACCAATGGAGTTTAGAGAAGATGAGCAGTAAATAAAAAGGGGGTACCCTAGATATTGGTAATAGTAACAATATACAGACCACTACCAAACAGCTGGGAACCAAGATACTAATATGAAGACAAACTAAGCAATTTTTAACCCAATAGCAGAATGATAAGAGGAGTCCATATGATTAAATCTTGGCTACCAATCTTCTGAGATTTCAAACACACTAAAACAGGCTGGGAAGACTGGAGCCCGCAAGGACCTGAAGCGTGAAGGACTAATATGATATAGGTGGTGATAGAAAAGCTAACATTCCTGTATGTTAAAGTTAAAACAAAGAGATACAGCATGGGATGAACCAGCAACACTGGATCTTACACTCACCTTAAACATACCTAATATAAGTGAAATCGACTATGAGAGGCCTCAGGGTGCTAGCGATCATACAGTACTGAGTTTCAAATTCCCTGGACAAGATGGAAACAAGTATTACAAGCAGAGAAAGAGAAACCAAATTTCAGAAAGAGAGATTATGCAAGAATGAAAGAATTCAATGATGTAGTACAACTAAAAAAGAGAAATGGAAAGAAAGACATCAGTTAAAATGAAGAACCTAGTAGGGAGTTACAGGGAGGCACAGTAGTAGTTCATACCCAGAAAAAAATGCGAAGGTAAGAGCATCGAGATGTTCATGGGGATCAACGCTCCCGATGCCCGATCCACAAACGGGCTTCACAGTGGATCAGGGCCTGATCAACCAGGCTGTTACTATTGGCACACCAGTGGGAACTGGACATGTATACACGTTGTTGCTGAGCTGAATACCTTCCAGATAATGGAAACTAATGATGTGTCACCATGCAATCCGTCCTCACACCAGATATGCATACAGATCTGAACGTTATCTTGACTTTCCCGAACACTGTGCTGCCAAACACATCTTGGTTGCCTCTCTCAATTTCATTGAGGCTAAGTATCCGTTTTTATACGTTTATATATCATAACGCAAGGAAAAAATGATTTCAAAGGACCTTTAAAGACAATCTGATTACAGTACACAGGAAAATATTTATTTTGGTTTTAGTTATGTTGTAGAACGTTATCTGCGCAGACTCGGGCGTTAATTATTAAAAGTCATTGTCGAACCCTCCAGGAACTTGCCAGGTACACAGTGTTATTAACAGGGAGCGAAAATATCAACATAAATAATTCCACTAAATTTATCATTCTTTCTCAGGTGAAATGATTTCAGGGCATGTTGAAAATTAAAGCTGAATATTTCATTTCTCTTATTCTCGCTCCAGTACAAGTTTAGTAAATACCGTCTCTTAGTGTTCACTGTGTTTATTTGGAAGGTGCGCATCATTTAATTGTAATCATGTCAACATACACCTACATTTAACTGATTTATTCAACAGTTGTGATTGAGTTCATCACACAAGACAAATCCCAAGTCTTCAATTATATATTTAAAAAATTATATATCCACAAGAGTAATAATAATATTTACAAGTACCAAAAATCAATGTTGTAATTTTTTTCCAATTGTACATTAAACAATACTCTGATATTTTTTTTCATTGGGATCACCAGATACTTTCAGCAAATCACATAGCGGAAGGTTTTCTTAACGATATTCCCGGTCAGCGCCCCCGCGTCCCGGTCCCAACCCAAGCCTAATGGCCAAGCAAAAACTCATGTTTGTTTTAGTAATTTTCGTGGTTTTCAATGGATTTTTTTTTTGTTAGTAAAACTTTAAGACTGACACACTATTTTTCCTTTTATTTTTGTTTCATGGGCAATCTCTAAACCCGTAGAAGTCGCACAACTTCTATGGAACTGAAAGCAAGCAAGTTTGATCTGAAGAGATAGACAGCTCCAGTTCCGTAAATCAAGAACTCACCAGCTTCAAGAATTTACCCTTCAAGGGGAGAATAGCTTCAATTCCATGGATCAATAACCCTTCACCCTTGAAGGGTCATATTTTTTAATACAAATATAATCATTTGATTGCAAAAATGGAAGCCACTTAAACGTTTTGCACTCTGGCAGGCCTGCTGTCTTTTCTCTAACAAGAACGTGAAAAATGGCAGCCAAATGATACAACTTGTGCAATAATCAGAATACAGTTCGCTATCTAGTGATGGTATTCTCGTAATATTTCCTTGCCAATTTATTGTAATATTTCTTACCAATTTGAAACACCTGGTCTAAGACCGGTCCGCGATGATCTTTGGAACCATGAAGAGATCTATTATCTAAAAGGCCGAAGGTAACATTTCTAGCTAGCCAACAAAAACAAAGGTTATTTGTATTTATTAAACCACGTAAGACTAACCAAACGCAACGTGTTTGTCAGAGTTTAATAAATTAGTATATAACATCAGGTTTCTTAAAAAAAAAAAACTACTGGAAAAGTTACAAGGTTTTTATATCATTAAAAGTCATATGTTTTCAGTCGCTCATGCTCAAAAATATCGTATTAGATGCAAATTATATAGACATTATTATTATCATAATTATTTTACCAATATATAAAGTCTGTAAACATACATTTATAACTGCTAAATCATATATGTAATTATAAAGTGTTACTTTCTATTACCAAAAGAAATATAATCATAAGAATAGTATAATCATAAAATTCTATAATCATAATAAATCTATAATTCTAATATTTCTAGAATCTCACATCAGCAACACTAAGACCTCTCACAAAATCATTTTTCCCCACTCAGACGCTCTTATAAATCTCATTAACGAGCATCAACATCTAATTTGTCATCAGATACTTACGTTTCCTGTAACATCATCATATACGAAAGCTAATGCAGCTGATACCATTTTTAATCTTTTTTTTCTGCTAGCAACAAAAATGAAATTATATTATATATATATATATATATATATATATATATATATATATATATATATATATATATATATATATATATATATATATATATATATATATATATATATATATATATATATTATATTGTGTGTATTGTGTGTGTGTGCGCGCGCGCGCGCGTCTCCTGCCGAATATGTAAAACTGGTCAATTAGCAAACAGCTCATTGAAAATTAAGTCCTTTCTAAAATTTTCTCTTATACGTTTAAAAATATATCTTTTTCATTAATGTTGATGTAAAAAATTATAATTTTGCACCAAAAGGAACTTAGAAAACTTGCCTAACTTTATTATAACAAGCTCAATTTATTTTAGCCTAACCTTATTATAACAAGAACAATTTATTTTAGCCTAACCGAACTAAATATATTTTAGGTTTGTTTACAATAATTCAATACTAAACAAACACAGTGAAATACATTTTTTTCGTTAGGTTCATTATGATATTGGTGAAATTATTGCATACACAAATTTTCACTTGTCCTATATGGCAAGATGAGCGTTGCTATTTAAGCCAAGATCGCAAGTTCTGCCTATTCGGCACGACATATTATATATATATTATATATATATATATATATATATATATATATATATATATATATATATATATATATATAAATATATGTAAATATATATATAAATATATATATATATATATATATATATATATATATAAATACATATAAATATATTTATATAATATATAAATATATATATAAATATATATAAATATACATATATATTTATATAAATATATATATATATATATATATATATATATATATATATATATATATATATACATACATACGGGAATATTTTCGGTCTACTTAATTACACTTGTCAACCGATACTAAATTAATGGGAGGAATACCTGAAATATCCAAACGAAAAAACAGAAATACTGCGTGTAGATAACAAAAGTAATAGTGATAGCGGTAATAGTGATGACAACAGTGGTTGCACTGCTAGCAGTATTTATAGTGATGTGAAAAGTGGTATAGTATTGATTGCTGACATAGCATAAAAAAGTCAGTAAAAGGATGACAACAGTAATAAAGTAGAATTATAGCAGTAATAGCAGCAGCAATATCAATAGCACTAGAGTTGTAGTAGTAGTAGTAGTAACAGTAGCAGTAATATTATTAGCAGTAAAAGGGGTGAGGGATAGTAACAGAAGTAGAGGGACAGCACGAGTGTCAGCAACAATATTAATAGCAGCAGTAGCAGCAGCAGCAATGGTAAAAGCAGCAGGGGGATAGTATTATTATTATTATAATCAAAAAGAAGCGCTAAGCCACAAGGGCTATACAGCGCTGCAGGGTAGGGAAGGAAGCAAGGGAATTGGATGGCAGGAGGGAGGGGGGATGATCAGCAGGTTACAGAAAACAGCGGGGCAGGGGATAGTACGGGGGTAGAGGGTAGCAAGAGATACGAGTAGAAAGGGCTGAAAGTATCAGAATTTGTGAAGTAAGTCAGTCGTTGTCAAAAAGTCAATAAGAGAGTCCGGATGAAAGGTGGGTCCATCAGCGAGAAGGGAAGGTAAAGAGAGAGCAGCGGGGCGAAGACGACGACAGAGGTAAATTCTGCGTGCTCGTTGATAAAGTGGGCAGTCCAACAGAATGTGGCTGACTGATAATGGAGCTTGGCAATTCTCACAGAGAGGAGCAAGACGCCTCTCCATGAGATATCCATGAGTAAGACGAGTATGGCCAATGCGAAGACGGGAGAGAGTAGTCTCCCAACCTCGACACTGGTGATAAGAAGACGGCCAGTAACCTATACTCGGTTTAATAGACTGAAGTTTGTTGCCGAGCATAGTAGACCAACGTTGTTGCCAACGGGTGTGAAGGTGGGAAGATATTACAGCAAAATAGTCCGTACATGGAATACCTCTGTAAGAAACTGGTAGGTCATGTACTGCTGACCGCGCAGCAGTGTCTGCCTGTTCATTGCCCTGTACGTCAACATGACCAGGGACCCAACAAAAAACAATATCTTTATGCTTAGTAAAGATGCGGCGTAGCCAAAGTTGGATACGGAGGACTAAGGGGTGAGGTGTATCAAATTTTTGTATAGCCTGTAAAGCACTAAGGGAGTCTGAGACAACCACAAATGATGACACAGGCATAGATGCAATACGGATAAGTGCTGTAAGGATGGCATATAATTCAGCAGTAAAAATACTAGCTGAAGATAGTAAATGCCCTTGTACGACTCTGTCCGGAAACACTGCTGCGAATCCTACGCCGTCAGAAGACTTAGAGCCATCTGTGTACACAGCAATGGCATGAGAATGAGAGTGAAAGTGGTCAAGAAAAAGAGAGCGGGAAGCGACCGTAGACAGTTGGGCTTTCGAGCAAGGGAGGGAGAAAGAACAGACTCGAACAGCTGGGACCTCCCAGGGGGGTAGGGAAAAGTGAGATGCTACATGTACATAGAAAGGTGGTAGTTGAAGAGAAGACAAGAGCGAATGAAGGCGAAGAGAGAAGGGACGGAGTAAGCAGGGGCGGCGAACAAATAAAGAATGTCTACTAATATCAGTGACCATTCTATAAATGGAAGGATTGCGGAGATCATGAGAGCGTACATAGTAGCGCAGGCAATGGGCATCACGGCGATCGGATAAGGATGGAACGTTCGCTTCTGCATAGAGGCTTTCGACAGGGGAAGAGCGAAAAGCACCAAGGCATAAACGTAATCCTTGGTGATGAATGGGGTTAAGGCTAGAGAGAGTAGCAGGAGATGCCGCTGAATAGATCTGGTCACCATAATCAAGTTTCGATAAAATAAGGGTGGAATGTAGGTGAAGGAGGGTTCGACGATCAGCTCCCCACGAAAGATGAGCAAGGGTTTTAAGAAGGTTCAGCCGGCTGTGACAAGTTGCCTTCAGAGAGGTAATGTGAGGTTTCCAGGATAACCTACGATCAAAGAGGAGGCCCAGAAACTTGACTGTATCACGTTCAGGGATACGTGAGCCATAGAGGTACAAAGGATGATCAGAGATGACAGAGCGTCTAGTGAAAGTGATTTGGTGGGTTTTAGTGCTGGAAAATTTAAACCCATGTGTGGTGGCCCAATTGGAAACACGGTCGACTGCATGCTGGAGAGAAACTGTAAGGAGGTGACAGTCAGCGCCTGCACAGGCAATAGCAAAGTCATCAACATAGAGTGATGACCAAATATTTGATGGAAGACTAGAGGCCAAATCATTAATAGCAAGGAGAAAAAGTGTTGTGCTCAGAACACATCCCTGGGGGACACCTTCAGCTTGGACAAAGTCCGGGGAGAGCACATTATTAACCCGAACACGGAAATGCCTGTCAGTTAAAAAGTTCTTAAGGAAGGATGGTAGATTGCCTCGAAGGCCTAAGGAGTGGGCTTGGGCTAAAATATTATACCTCCAAGTTGTGTCATATGCCTTCTCAAGGTCAAAAAATATGGCAATAACTGAGTGGTTATTCGCAAAGGCATTACGAACATACGTATCCAAGCGCAGTAAGGGGTCTATGGTAGAACGTCCCTTACGAAAGCCATATTGACGAGTGGAGAGACTGTTGTGTGTCTCTAAATACCACACTAAACGTCTATTTACTAGACGTTCCATTACTTTGCAAACTGCACTGGTAAGAGCAATGGGACGATAGTGGGAGGTTTCATGTCCCGTAGTGCCTGGTTTGCGGAAAGGGAGAACAATGGCGGATTTCCACAGCTGTGGAAGAACTCCTTGTGACCAAATAAGATTGTAAAGGTGTAATAGGACTGCAAGGGCTGACTGATGTAAATGTTGTAGCATACGAATATGAATGTCGTCGGGCCCAGCTGCCGATGATCGACAAGCTGAGAGTGTTGCCTCCAGTTCTTGAAGTGTAAAAGGCACATTATACTGTTCTTCTCTGAGAGAAGAAAAGTCCAAGGGTGCTAACTCTCTGGCAGACTTTGAGGAAAGAAATGAGGGGCATAGATGGAGTCCCTGAGAAATACGGACCAGATGATTGCCAATTTCATTGGCAACATCTAGTGGGTTTGCTATATCAACACCGGCAACCCGCAGAACAGGAGCCGGGTCAGGAGAATATTTACCACTCAGTTTTCGTACTTTTTTCCAGACTGCACTCATAGAGGAAGCAGAGGTGATGGTGGAGACATAATCTCGCCAGCAAGTGCGTTTAGCGTCACGGATGACACGGCGAGCGATCGCACGCTTCTGTTTAAAATCAAGGAGTCGCTCTGTGGTTCTATTGTACCGGTACCTGCCCCATGCAGCGCGTTTCAAACGTACTGCACGAGCACAAGCAGGAGACCACCAAGGCACGCATTTCTGAGAATGCCTGCTCGAAGTTTGGGGTATAGAATGAGAAGCTGCGGTGAAAACGGAGGACGAGAAGAGGTGTAAAAGCTCATCGATGGAGGACGAAGAAGGAACCTCTTTAAAAACAGTCAGGTGTGAGTAAAGGTTCCAATTTGCCCGATTAAATTGCCAGCGTGGGGTGCGAAGAGGTGGCGAATATGAAGGGGAAGTAAGAATGATTGGGAAATGATCACTGTCATGTAAGTCCGGGAGAACAGACCAAGTAAAGTCTAATGCGGCGGAGGAAGAGCAAACTGAGAGATCGATGCAAGAGAGAGTATGAGTCCGAGGATCAAAATGGGTGTGAGTACCTGTATTTAAAACATGGAGGGGGTGGGTGGCAAGAAAAGCCTCTAACTGAATTCCACGGGAATCACAGTGAGACCCTCCCCAGAGGAAATGGTGGGCATTAAAATCACCAAGTAACAGAATCGGTGGCGGTAATGACGAAACAAGGAAGGCAAAATCCGGAATAGATAATGCCCGAGAAGGAGAGAGATATAAAGAACAGAGCGTATACCACCTATGTAAGTGGATACGGGCTGCTGTGTAATGCAGCGAAGTATGAACAAATAGCTGATGGTACGGAATATCAGTGCGGAGAAGAAGGGCACTTTCATTAAAGGTCCCATCAGGAAAAGGATCTGAAGAATACAATAAATTATAGCCTGAGATGTGAGAAATAACAGCAGAGTGTAATTTTGGTTCCTGTAAGCAAACACCAACAGGGGCAAACTGGGAGAGTAACATCTGAAGCTCACCCCGATTACCCCTGAGGCCGCGTATATTCCACTGTAAAAAGGCCATGATTGGCAATGATAAAGATACTTGAAATCCGCAGGTAAGGGTTCCTACGGACTAGAAGGGTTAGAAAAGTCCACATGCGGAGGCAGTGGAAAATGTTCAAGCAGCGAAGGAACGGTGCGCTGTGAAGAAAGGAGTTGCGCAGATGGAGCAGAGGAGAGAGGAAGAGCGGAAGGTGGATCAGTGTCCATTGATGGTTTGGTCTCTGCAATATATTCAGAGATTGCTTCAAGTGTTTCGGAATTCAGAGATGTCGTATGGGAGACAATATTGGGAATGGTAGGGGGAGGATGAGTAAAGATTGGAACTGTATTGGACTGTACCAAGGTAGGGGGGGGCGAAAGGGTGGAGGGAACTGGAGAAGCGTGGCAGGGGACAGAAGAGACAGGAACCTGGGAGGTGGCAGAAGAGGAAGAAACTTGGGAGGGAACAGGGGAGGAAGGTACATTACGAGGAGGAGGGTGAACCTCTGCACTTGTAACTGAGCCAGTGAGAGGGGAAGAACTAGGGACAGAGACAGGGAGGGTAAAATGAGGAGGTGGAAGATGGGTAGGAGGTGTTACCGGACCTTTTTTTGACTTTTGAGAAGTAGAGGGACGATTGGGAAGAGGTGTCGTACGAGGTCTCGTCGATACTGAGGCTTGTAAGAGAGAACTCGAAGAAGCGAGATTAGACTGAGGCGTTGAAGTAGGGACGTCTGAGCCGAGGACAGCAAAAGGATTAGATACAGGAGTGATTATGGGAGAGGTAACCACAGAGGTGGGTGTAGAAGATGGGATACCAGAAGTGGGGGGACGTTTTGAAACACGGGAATAAGAAACACGTGGGAGTCTCCCTTGGAGGCGGAGATGAGAAACTGCCATGGCATAAGGGAGACCTTCTGTCTCTTTGAGGTAACGGATTTCCCGCTCGTTTAAATAGACCTGACAACGGCGAGAGTACGAAGGGTGAGCCTCATGACAGTTAAGGCAAGAGGGAGATCGATTGCAAGACGTATTAGAATGGTCATCGGCACCACAGACTGGGCATTCGGCGATAGATCTGCAATATTTCGCTGGATGGCCAAATCGCCAGCAATTTCTACACTGTTGTGGTGTAGGGATCACCTTTCGAACTTGTAACCGATGTCCTGCTATATAAACGGAGGATGGGAGTTCTCGGCTGTCAAAAGTTAAACGAGCCACATTGCTAGGGTATCGTCTCCGCCCACGGGCAGGAAGAACGTAAGTGTCTACCTTGAGGATTGGGAGATCTTGGAGTTCCAGCTGTTCTAGAATGTCGGTGCCACATGTCTGGAAATTTTGTTGAACTATGGTATGGGGCAGAATAACGGTACCACTACAAGAATTGAGGGAATGATGTTTTTCAAGGGTGACAGGAACAGTATCTATATGGGTAAGACGAGAGAGCTCACGAGCCTGGGTAGCATTCTGTACGGTAATGATGCGCGTACCGCTCTTAAGAGCATGAAAAGAAATATCTTTACCAACATGGCGTAGGAGTGCCTTGCCAATACTATGGTCAGAAAGATAGGCAGTAGAGGAAGTTGGTCGTAAAGTGAAGAATTTAGTCCACTGTTCAGTCTGAAACTGAGCGTGGAAAGGTAGTGAAGGACGTGTCGATCGTTTCTGAGAAGAACGAGAAGGTGAAGGTGGAGAAGTATCATCAGCAGGTAATTGTCGTTGACGTTTAGGCGTGGGACCAGAGTTGGTCCGACGTGGAACGGGTCGGCGATTTGAAAATTGCCGCACCGTAGAGGGAGAGGCCGGAAGCATAGTCAGAGGAGAGCGAAGGTCTGATAAATCGAAGGAGTCAGTCGAGGCCTCAGTACCTGAAGCGGGTGAGGAAACAGCACCGGCAATAGGTACAGAGGCATGAGGAATGTCTGAAGAGTGGTCCAAAGACGAGGCGGGGTCAGAACGGGGTGCGGTATCAAGAAGGGGCCCGGGGGTACCAGGTTCATGGACTAGGGCTGCCATGGTTAGGTTACTTCTTTCTTTTTGTTTTTAAGAAAAAAAAAGAAAGAAGAAAAGAAAATAAAAATAAAAAAAAGAAAAAAAAAGGGGGGACCGGGGAGGGATAGTTCCTAGGAGGGATGAAAGGGCCAGAAATCTCCCTCCGCGCCCAAGAGGACTCGACACCGCTAGTAGCGCAGATGCAGCATGGAACCCGTGCCATACCCTACCCTTCATGCCAGTAAACCAGCAATCTGGGATAGCAACCTCACATCTGCCGAGCTACCTCGGTGGACAAAAGAGAGGGCGGCCGGATATCCGCCACAAAGCATACCTCCTTCAGCCACCACCCCCGGAATCCGAAAGGTGGCTTCCAGAGCTACACCCGTCGCCCAAAAGACACCCAAAGCTACTCCGGGATACCGGAGAGGGATCGGGACATCCCTAGGCAATCCAGATTCCACGGCAAACTACGCCACCGCCAAGAAACCTCAACGGAATGGGATGGACCCCGGTGTCCTTTCTCCTACCTAGGAACTAGCGCGCCTGTGGGAGAAATCCCAAAGGACAAAAAGAGGAAGGGCAAAAGGGAGGAGTGGGGAGGAGGAGGAGGAAAGGAAAAAGGGGAGGATGGGGAGGATGGGATAGGGGAGGGGAGATTGGGGGGTAATTAGGTTCGGTCTGAGGAAGAAGACCGATAGGTCTAATTCCTCAGACCAAGAGCCTCTTCACCACGCCAAGGAGCCCCCCTTGAAGAGGAGGGGGATAGTAGTATCAGCAATAGTAATAGCAATAAATAGTGTCACAAGTAGTAATAGCTGTAGATAGCAGTATAAGCAGCAGTAATGGTGGTAGAGAGATAGCAGAAGCAGCAATAGTCATAGCAGTAGAGAGATAGTAACAGTAATAATAGCACAGACAGTAATATCAAAAACAAGATTCAGTGACTCCCTAACCTTCCCCTAAATTATTATAACATTTTCTGAATAATCTTAATGCACCGAGACACAATTATTGGCTCGAGTGATTTTTGAATTCATTGCGAATTCACTTTATCACATTTTTGAGGAGAAAAAAAAACCCGCTTGAACTTTTTTCTTGCCATTTCTAAAGTAATGGAGTTCAGAAATGTGAGTGGCTTGCAATTACAAATACATGAGTTATTTTTTTCGATTTCATTCTTTATTTTTTAATTGACATTAAGCTCAAAGAACGGCAGAGTTATTACCATTATTTTTATGGGGATCGCAAAGGACTGAAATTGTATTATTTTAAGTTTAAATGTAATTTCTCGCGGAAATAGTATTAAAAATAATTATTTAAGAGTGAAAATAATCAATATGAGCAGTAGATGTCCAATAGCATCTAGAAGAATGGGAGGTAATCAGGTTTGATCCACAGGTTGGAAAGTCAGCTCTAATTCCACGGACCAAGAACCACGCACCCCCATCCTCACCGGCGCCAAGGAATCCCCCTTGAGGAACCAGTCTCGTATAAGCAGAGATAATGTAATATTAAGGAAGATGATAATTAGTTATTTGAAGATCCCATCCCATACACACACACACACACACACACACACACACACACACACACATACACACACACACACACACACACACTGCGTGTGAGGCAATGTGCGTGCATCTGCTCAACACCGCGAACATATGAAGCCTAGTAAACATTAAGTGGAACTTTGTCCGGGTCAATGATCCATCACGATCTTCACCTTTGACCTATATTATCCCAGATAATTATTACGATATTCATGGGAAAGGCTAAACAGACAGGAGTCATACAGCACCTGATTAAGTGCCAGGTAATCAGGTATGATCCAAGGGAGGAAGCTCAAATTTAGTAGATCAAGACCGTTTTACCAGTATCAAAATATCCTCCCTTCTCTAGAGGTATATTAGTGCTAATCTGTATACTATCTTGTTAACACCAGAAACAAACTGGAGAGGAGGTATGGTGTTGTTACTGACACGTGAGTAGTTCTGTGGAGAATTTTTTCCAGGAGGGGGGTATTAGCCCCTTCAGCCCTTTCAGCCCCCCTGAGGGACTCAGCCCTGTAGAGGGACTAACAGCCTCTCTTGATCATGAAGCAAGGCTATCAGCCCCTCTGGAGGGCTGAGTCCCTCAGGGGGCTGAAAGGGCTGAAGGGGCTAATACCCCCCCTCCTGGAGAAAATTTCTCCACAAGTTCAAGACATTTATTAAGGTAACGTTTATTCACGAGTGGCTTATCCAGGACTGAAGAAATCACTCGTGGCCACAGATTTAATCGGTGCCATGATCCGTGTATCTGCGAATACGTGTTTTTACTTACACTCTAGAAATAATTTAGTGATGAAAATTAAACATTGCTTTATTTACGTAGTCATTGCTTATTAACCTACACGATCCTGCTTGACTTTCTTTGACTTACCCTGAACGTGATTCAACTACCCTGACATTGCTTGACCTACACAGACTGATCTACGACATGTGTTACGTTGAGGGAGAGAGACTGGAGAGAGAGAGAGAGAGAGAGAGAGAGAGAGAGAGAGAGAGAGAGAGAGAGAGAGAGAGAGAGAGAGAGAGAGAGAGAGAGAGAGAGAGAGAGAGAGAGAGAGAGAGAGAGAGAGAGAGAGAGAGAGAGAGACTGGAGGAGAGAGAGAGAGAGAGAGAAAGCTAGAGAGAAAAAAGGTTGATGAAGACATACAAGTTAAGTGAGAGAGAAATACTTAGTAAGAGATAGGGGCTAAGGTAGAAAGAATGAGGGACAATATAAGGAGAAAAAACTAACTTACTTAGGATACGGTATCCACCTGCATCAGACACAATGAACTGCTGAATTTAATTAGGAAAAGGGAGGGGCTTAGGAAGAGAGAAAGAGCGATGCCTAGTTTGAGGAGAAAGAAAAATGGATTAGAATACTGCATATTACCTAGTTTGAGGAGAAAGAAAAATGGCTTAGAATACTGTATATAACTGCGATATATACAGTACAGTATACTGATCAGAATATTTATCATTAATTTTTGACGAGTTTTTAAGAGTGCTTCTGAAGAAAGGGAGAAATTTATTAATTTTATTGGCCAAAATATTGATGAGTGATTACCGTTTCATTGAGTATCTAACATCCTTTCCGTTCCCATCCCGTCATTCCTAGCCTCCACACTCACCTCTAAGCCCCGCTAGCCCTCCTCTTTCATCCTCTGATGGGATAGTTCCTCAGCTACATATTTTATGGACGTGATCCGGCGTAGCGGCGTTTACTGTGCTCAGCAAGGCAGAGATTTTAAAATGACACTTCATTAACGTGACGGCCATTGATCGTCGGCGTCAGGCATAATGGGAATAATGAGGCGGCGTGAAATATAATGTTTGGGATATGCTGGAGCTGTTGCTTTGGGTGTTGCTGTTGCTTTTGCTGATTTTGGGTGTTGCTGTTGCTTTTGCTGATTTTGGGTGTTGCTGTTGCTTCTGCTAATGCTGTCACTCCTGCTGCTGCTGCTGCTGCTCCTGCTCCTGCTGTTGCTGCTACTGTTGAGGGTGGTAATTACTGATGATGGTCGAGTCAGCAGGTAAAGGTGATAATTACTGAAGGAATTGGAATATTCACAGTCTCTCAAATATTCAGTGCTGATCTTAATTGTATTCTAAACTTATGCCGCACTCTGCACTAAGGTAATGCAATACTGCTGTATCTTTCTCGAATCATGGAGAGAGCTAAATACATCTAATTCTTAATACAATTAGTAGCAACCCACTCCACGAGGTTATCGATTTCCACCTGAAGCTGGTGACAGGCCACCCCAGTAAACTCCTGCAGCACACTGCAGAATAGTCCACATGCAAGGAGGCCTTGATACCATCCATGACTATAATAAAACATGTGATGCTCAGAATACCGCCATGCAGGACTCCCCCTTTTCTAGGGTAATTTCCCTCGAGTAGTACTGACCAACTTTCACTCTGAACGATCTGTTAGAATTTTTTGGAGAAACTCAAACAGACGGCTCAAGTCCCAGTCTCTGTAAACGACGAAGAACGCCAAACATTCACGTTTTGTCATAGACTTTCTTCGAGTTAAAATGATCAAGATATGAAGACATTTGGCAAAACTCTACCTTAATACCAAAAGCCAGCCGAACCAAAGATCTGTCGTTGAGACTGTAGTCTTTCAGCTCTAAATTCCAGACGAGATGAACATTCAAACTTTCCAACAATTTGCAGATACCAGCTAGTCTGAGAGATCAGTTTGCGGCTTCCCTGGAGTCCAGGCCAGGCATCGAGATAGCCAAAATGTTACACTGCGTTGGTGAAGTGCTCCACTTGTGCAAATAAAAGTGAATACTTTTAATAAAAACGTTGATGAACGGAGGTACTGCAACGTGTCATAGTTCAATACAGTTTTTATTTCTGTATGCGGTACAAATACTGTAGTTTACATGTAATAAAACATTGGCAGGCACAAAAACTAATTATGCAATGCATTTCGGGTAAACTAATCATAAGGATTATATGTTACACCCTCCTCTCCCGGAGCAATGGGGGGACGCCTACAAAACAGACACTAATTCTCCCATCCCGAACAGATCACATACTCCTGGGTTTTTCACATTTGCTAGAGGAAGTCTCCTGAAGTCTCTTGGCCTATTCAGGACTTTAGTTCCGACGCACGAAACAGAAGCCCTCGGCAAAAGTGTTGACCAGATCAGATAAATCGTTTATAACCGGCCCTTGTGGAAATAGCAAGGAAATAGCAGGAGCGAATTCAAAAAGTGAAATGAAGACTAATGTTTATGTTCTTCTGAAGTGCTATATTGGAAAGATGACGAGGCGACTTGAAGCAGTATGAGAGCTGGAGATAAATTTCAATGTTTTATGGAAACATAATATAACGAATGTCGATGATATAACGGAAAAAGCTGCAAATTTGTGCAAATGCAGCATACATGTGTCCGAAGATCTAATTATTTACATCGTTTAGAATGTTTTCATTCACAAAATCTAGGACATTTACCACACTTTCAGTTACATAAACTGTATATAATTTAATCATAAGTATATATTTCCAAATGAATGCATTGCACTGATAATATTTTACACTTTTCCATTTACGGATGCAGAGGTAGAACGTTCTTTCAGCACTCTGGGAAGAGTAAAAAAACTGTTCAGGGATCAACTGTGTGGAGTCGACTATACAGTTTAAATGCTTGGACAATTGAAGTTCGTTTAGCAGGAAAACTTAATTTTAATGGCATTACTGATTTGTTTGCTAGCAGTAAACCCCGAAGAATGGAAGAATTCTTTTTGAATAATAGCTGTAGTGTATTCAAGTTTTATTTACATAAAACAGTTTAGTAATACGTTGTTGCTGTTTTACTGTGATTTCACGTGTTACAGATTTCAGATCTTCTGTTGTGTCCAAATTTTCGTGTCACAATTATATACCGAAAGAATTATTTCCTAAATACTATTTTATACCGAAAGAATTATTTCCTAAATATTTTATTTAAATCTCTCATATTAAAACACTGATTTAAGTGATGTGATCAGCAATGCAGATTCGACAACTGTTTTCATTTTTATTTATTTATATTCTGCAACCTATAAATGTCGTACACTTATTTTCGGAGCCCGAGTTGACTGGCTATGCCCCTGCACATCCCATATACACATTACATAGTTTGAATGCACCAGATGTTGTTGTGATTTGGAGTGTCTGATATTAGATGTCACTGCTGTTGTGGTTTTTAACATGTTTACATGGAAGTCCACCATTGACACAGGTCGGCAACCCTATATTGTTTTCCATCGTTAGCGAAGGCTGGCAGGTGTGGAGCAATGTTCTTATTGCTAGGAGTAAAATGGTTCTTGTCGACTCAACATGTCTACTTTGTCTTAGAATAGAGCAGAAGGCAGAACAGTCTTGAAGGGTTAATGCCTTCGCGTGGGTGGAGGAGTGTTTGTGTGGGTGGAGGAGTGTTTGTGTGGGTGGAGGAGTGTTTGTGTGGGTGGAGGAATATTTATGGGGGCGGAGGAATATTTATGTGGGTGGAGATTTATTTGTGTGGCAAGGAGGGATGGGATATCTGGGCATGAGGGCATCTGGGCGTGGGGGACATCCGGGTGTGGGGGATATATGGGAGTGAGGAATATCTGGGCATAAGGGGTATCTTGAAGTAGTGGGTATCTCTCCTCAATGTGACGTCATCGGCATTACGATTTCGTGAGTCAAGAAACTAATTTAATCATACGAAAACATTAAACAAATTACACTGCTGGTCTGTTTACCCAGATGGAGAAAAGGAGTCCACCAGCGAGATTCGACCCCCTGCAGCAAAAAAATATGTAAGTGCACACACACTAGCACACACACACACTAGCACACACACACACTACCACACACACACACACACACACACACACACACACACACACACACACAGAGGAGCTAAGATTCGACCCCCTGCAGCCACAAATATGTGAGAGTGCACACACACACACACACACACACACACACACACACACACACACACACACACACACACACACACACACACACACACACACTTTTAAAGCAAGTTTTCACCTTCCATGATTGTCACTATTTAATTTTGTTGAATTTTTGGCCATTAAACAATCATTTTCTTTACTACCTTGCCACCGACTTTACTGTTTCCTTTACGAGTAAACGTTATCTTTCACTGACGTTCATTACTGACAAATGTTCTTGCTAATGAGAGTTTCTAACATACTTTTAGTATAACGAGTTACAGAAAAAAAATCCTCATGTTCACTCACACGCTTTTTTTTTTTTTTTTTGATAGGATTTTTTCCTCTTTTTATCATCTCTCACAATATTATAATTAATGGTTAAACTGGCAAACGTTTCTACCTTTGCCAAAACCGTTAATTAATTTTTCCTTCCATAACAGATAAATGATTCTGTCAACGTGTACTGGCAAACGTTTTAGTTATTTCCCAATACTAACGAAACGTTTTCTTTGTATCTGCGAGTTTCAAACGTTTTTTTAATTCTCAAACAATGTAAAATGTTTTTCTTATTCACACTAAATGCAAACGTTTATTATTACCCAGTACTGAAAACGTGTGTCGCAGGCGCTCACTGATGACTAAGTTTTACTCCTGTCCTCGCTAATATTTAATTTGCTCTTGTTCGAATAAAGCTTTTTTTTTTACCCATCCACAAACACAATATATATTTTCGCTATCGTTTAAACACATCATGCGCTTTTTCTCTTCGTCAAAAATATAAATATGTTTATAATTCAGGAACAGCGATTTTCATCGTTCCTGCTGTTTATAAGTTGCTAATTGTGTTTATTTTGAACACTGTGGCTTACAAAGCGCAGTTGAACACGGTGACTTTGCATATACTTTTGTTAATCTAGAACACTTTTCTAAGCTGTGAACACTGACGTGTTCAGAGAGGTTAGTTAGATGTGTTAAACAGTTTGATATTCATCCAGTTTTTACGTTTGCAAGTTGTTGTTAATGTTTAAATGCCACCCACTTTCACATACACTCAAAATAAATTGTAGACAGTAATAAATCAAGTCATAGCAACAATCATGTCCCGTTTCCATGTGTAAGTTTTTGTGCAGTGAATCGCTGTAGACATTCCTGCTGGTTCTTGAAGGGTTGCCAGGCGTCAACTTGGTTAAACATCCTGCTTGTATAATGCTGGAAATTAACCACTGAGAAGAACGCGCAATACCGTCAATGGAACAATACACAAATAACCAGCACATAGGGAGGGAGGGAGAGAGAGAGAGAGAGAGAGAGAGAGAGAGAGATGAGGGAGAGAGAGGGAGAGAGAGAGAGAGAGAGAGAGAGAGAGAGAGAGAGAGAGAGAGAGAGAGAGAGAGAGAGAGAGAGAGAGAGAGAGAGAGAACGACGTTTCGGTTGTTTTTTTTCTAAAGAACGCGTTCTCACCTCCCTCTTGTTCCTTCTTCTCATCCTCTTTTTTCTCTCATCCTCTCTCTCTCTCTCTCTCTCTCTCTCTCTCAGAGGATGGGGGGAGGGAAGTCTTTACACCAGCATGCTTGAAGAACTTTACTGTTGGTAACACTATTATATTCAAAGGGAAACCCTAAAACCGTAGAGCCGATATAGGTTTCGGGCATTGTAATCAGCCTTGATCCAAGAAAGGGTAAGGGTAGATCTAATTCCTTGGATCAACAGTCCTTCAGTTGAAGGGGATCAGTAGAAACAGTTTCACCTACCACTGCACTTCACCGTTTAAACTAACTTCACAACACATGGATTTCTTAATGCGATAACAAATTCATGTTTAAACTAATTTCTCAACATATGGAGCTGTTTATGGAAAAACAACAACGTGAAACTAATTTCTCAATACACTGATTTGTTAATGAGAAAACAGTAACTAGTTTAATCTCTCAACACATGGATTTGTTTATGGAAAAACAGCTCGTTTAAACTCATTTCTCAACACCCGGATTTTTTATGGGAAAACAACTTTTCGTTTATACCTATTTTGACCCAACAGCATCACTTAAGGTTGCTACTAAAAAAAAAGAAACTTTTTCCATTAGTAGCCACGTTTAACCTTCTTTTAACTTACTGGCTTCCGCTGACAAATGTTATAGTATACTTGCTTACATCGACCTATAAAACTTTAATTGTTGCTCAAAATCAACATTATTATTATTATTATTATTATTATTATTATTATTATTATTGCTCCTAACTTAGAAACTTTATTTTTTTACTACTGACACTTATAACATTGTTCGCCTCTGAAACATTTATTTTTTAATGTTGACCATCGACAGACATTTTCATCATTATTCACTACCGTAAATGCTTTTTTAGTGTTGGTCATTGATTTTTTTTTTACCATTATCCATACACGTAATTAATTTGATCTTGTTCGATTAAAATACTATTTTAGACAAATCTAATAGATAATTTCATTAACGTGTAAACATTTATGAAGACACTTCGTCAAATTGCTAAATTTGCGTATTACACAAGACAAAGATTTGCAAAGATTTGCAGCGTTCTTATTAACTATCAGTTACTCATTATGTTCAATCTGAACATTAACCTGATAAAAAAAAACTCTTAAATAGTTAAACCAACTGAACCTAGTAGACACATAAGAACATAAGAAAGAAGGAGCACTGCAGAAGGGCTACTGGCCCACGATATGGTAACCATTGACTGAGTGAGCTAATACACCCATATCTGATACTGCAGTGGTGTTTAGTATGAACACGGGGGTAATCCTGCGTCGCGTGAAAAAAATTACAGAGTAAAACACAAGCTTTGACATCTACAACATAGAATGTGATCCTTTCCCGAGAGCGAGGTTTTGTGCAGCGAGTCGTTGTGGACGATCCCACTAGGTCTTGATGGGTCGTCATGTTGCCCAAAGCCGGGAACTCCCTTTCGAGCTTTATTCCTCCTTATCGAGCTTTTATTCCTCCCTCTCGAGCTCAAATTCCTTCCACTCGCTTTCCCCTTCCTCCCTCCCTCTCGTGCACTCCTCCCTCTCTATGCCTTCTTTCGTGCTCTCTTCCCACTCGTGCTTCCCCCTCCCTCCCTCCCTCCCTCCCTCTCTCTCTCTCTCTCTCTCTCTCTCTCTCTCTCTCTCTCTTTCTCTCCCTCTCTCTCTCTCTCTCTCTCTCTCTCTCTCTCTCTCTCTCTCTCTCTCTCTCTCTCTCTCTCTCTCTTTCTCCCCTTCCTCTCGTGCTCATCAACCTTTAAAATAAAATTTTAAGTCGATTCTTTTATCGGTAACTTAACTTTATCTAACCGCTGTGTATCATTTATTTATACGTGAAGCATAAATAATACGGAGGGTGTTGCACGTTGTTGCTGACACGAATAGGCTTTGTGTTGTACGTTGTTCTTGGCACGAATGTGTGTGGTGTTGTACGTTGTTCCTCACACGAATTTGCTTTGTGCTGTACGTTGTTCACAACAGGTGGTTTCTGACAGAAATGTGCTTTCTTTTGTACGTTGTTCCTGACACGAATCTGTTTTATGCTACAGCAGTATCCTCAGTATATGGTTCGTCTGCTCAGCCTTTTCCTGTTACATATTTACAGTATATGTAATATTATAAGTACATAAGAACATAAGAAAGAAGGAACACCGCAACAGGCCTACTGACCCGTGCGAAGCAGGTCCATGCCACCCCCCGGCCTAGAACAATGACCACCTAGTCAGGTCATTTCCACTTAAGGAGCACGGCACCAGACCTAGTAGCCCAAGCTAGCCAGGTCTAACTCACACCCACCCACACCCACTCATGTATTAATCCAACCTATTTTTAAAACTACGCAAGTTCTTAGCTTAGCTTCTTCCACTCATCCACAACTCTATTACCAAACCAGTGCTTCCCTATGCCCTTCCTGAATCTGAACTTTTCCAACTTGAAACCATTGCTGCGAGTCCTCTCTTGGCTGGATATTTTCAGCACGCTATTTACATCCCCTTTATTTATTCCTGTTTTCCATTTATACACCTCAATCATATCCCCCCTAATTCTACGTCTTTCTTGAGAGTGCAGATTCAGGGCCTCAGTCTATCCTCATAGGGAAGATTTCTGATACAAGGGATCAACTTTGTCATCCTCCTCTGTACGTTTTCCAGAGCGTTTATATCCATTCTGTAATACGGTGACCAGAATTGCGCAGCATAATCTAAATGAGGCCTAACCAAGGATATATAGAACTGGAGAACAACCTGAGGACTTCTATTATTTATACTTCTTGATATGAAGCCAAGAATTCCGTTAGCTTTATTACGAACACTAATGCACTGTTGTCTTGGTTTCAGATTACTGCTAACCAGAACTCCTAAATCCTTTTCGCAATCAGTAGTATTAAGATCTACACACATGGTGAGTGGGTGTTACATCTGCAACACGCAGCCAGAGTGAAGATACTTCATATATTCCAAAAACAGGTACGAGTACGCAAGAACATAATCACTTTGGCTCTACAACAGCAGGAAGTATTTAATATGAAGTATTGTTGTGTGTAAAGTTCTACGTTCTTACACACGAATCACTATTTTGTACCTTCTTTTTTCATTACTGTACATGTTCCTTTTACTTAAGGTCTTGCTGTGTGTGTAAGCAGTCCGCTTGGAGAACATTACTACTGTAATAAAGTTGGTAGAATTACCGACAATATGTAAAGTAAAAGGACACAAGTGCAACTAATGTGACATTTTATTATGATAATAAAATGTCACATTAGTTGCACTTGTGTCCTTTTACTTTACAAACATTACTACTGTCAATGGTTAAGTTTTTACTTCTACTGCCGTTCAGTGTAGACAAGCGCTTTTGCTGATGTCAGTGTGTGTGGTTCAACTTTTTATAAAATCTGAAATACTGGTAACTATTTGCACTAATTTCTATACAGACAAAATTGCTTTTGTAATATTAAAATGTTATCTTTTTTTTTTTTTTGACACTGCAGCTTCGTTAAAGCTCCAACCATCATTAGGAACACTGAATCAATGTTTACATTATTTCCTTCCACTGACGAACGTTAGTGATATTGTTCACCCCAGAATAACTTTTTTTTTTATTTCATGCCCTCGATAAAAGGTTTCGTTGTTGCTCACCAACAATACTTTTTTTTATTTTTACTCACTGCTTAAAAGCTTTATTAACAGTCAAACGTTTATTTATTCTTTACCACTGATACATTTTTATTGATGCTTTCCAGTGACGTAAAGTATTTACTGTTATTCAACACTGCCAAAAATTTTACTACTGTCCACATCAGTATTTAATTTGTTAGGTAAAAGGACAAGAGCAACTAATGAGACATTTATTACGGCCGTTTCGTTCTTCAGGAGCGAAATGTAGTCGCAATAAAGGGCACAAAGTATATAAAGAGACCATGGAACATGTTAAGGTGCAGAAGGCAGAGTTAAGTCAAGAAAAGACAGAACTACAATAGGCCTATTACCACTATGGATCAGTAGGCCTACTGTAGTTATATTTTTCCTTAAGTTCATTCCTTTAGTTCGGTTCTTGTGTATAAGCCGTCCTTATAACAGCCTCTTCAGTATTATTGTCAGTGGTAATCAATTTGCTGTACTATGCCTGCCACCACAAGCATGCACAGTAGGCCTAATGCACTGCTCATGTTCTCTCTTCTTGACTTAGCCCGTCTAGGGAAAAATATTATATTGCCACCTCTACTACTACTACTAATTACTACCACTGCTAATATAATATTTCTCACTCTTGTTCTACCACTTCCGTCCCCTGACCCCGTCCCCTGACCCCGTCCCCCAACCCCGTCCCCCGACCCCGTCCCCCGACCCCGTCCCCCGACCCCGTCCCCCGACCCCCGCTCCCCTTCTCGTATACATTCTGGATCCTTTCCCTTCGTGTTTCTGACTAGCCAGTGGTTTAAGATGGACCGAAACGTCGTCATAAGTTTCAGTCTCCTACCAGCAGGTTATTTGAACATTAGCCCAGTTACCCCACACCTCACTATACTCCTTTATATGCATTGTGTGTGTATTCTCGTGATAAAACTCCTGGAGAGCGAAATGTAGCTGTAATAAACGTCTCATTAGTTGCTTTTGAGATGTTGGAGATTTTGCTAATATTTTCACAATATTACCTTTCTTTTCGAGTAGTATACTGTGTTCAGACAATTTATATTACTATGTATTTTCATTAACTTTTAAGTAGATTTGGGAATATACTTTGGCAAAACTATGAGTATTATATCTGACAACGACTCGTGTTGTTTATCTTAATTATCCATAATCAGTTGTGTTCGGTCCAGTAGTTGACGGGAAGAGGAATAAGCTGATCCACGTTCATCATGCTTGTTCCTAAATGAAAAAAAAAACTCGCTTGATAATGCCTACCCTGTAAACTTCACAGGAGTTAAGTAAGAGTTACAGGAGAGGGGTAACACGTTTCTCTCAATCTTAGGGAATGGAAGATCAAGCCTCCTCCGCTCCTGGCGCTGAATAGCCCACGCGAGTTTAGCATTTAACATAAGTCGTAAATAATTCACTTCAACAGTCTCGCTAACGACATCTAATAACGTGATCCCATTTCCGTGTGCGAGTTTTTGTGCCGCCAGTCGCTGACATTCCTCCTGGCTCATGACGAGTCGCCAGGCGTCAAGTTGGTTAAACTTACTCTCAGGAGAATGATGCAAACTGACTCGTGGATGCTCCTTCTCGCCCTCTCCTCCCTCTCATACTACCCTCCTTCACTTTAGCTTCACCTCCTACTTATAACTCATTATGTATTGATAATTGGGATAAACTCGTGATTTAAACGTATTATCTCGCCCTCATTGGAGAGGAACTGCAAACCTATGAAAGTTTTAATGTGCACCAGTATATAGTCTATGGTTTGGTAACAAGCCTGCTTCAGTGGCAGGTACCTGAGGCTGCCTGCTTTAGTGACAGATACCTGGGGCTGCCTGCTTTAGTGAAAGATACCTGGGGCTGGCTGCTTCAGTGACAGATACCTGGGGCTGCCTGCTTTAGTGACAGATACCTGGGGCTGCCTGCTTTAGTGACAGATACCTGGGGCTGCCTGCTTTAGTGACAGATACCTGGCGCTGGCTGCTTCAGTGACAGATACCTGGGGCTGCCTGCTTCAGTGACAGATACCTGGGGCTGCCTGCTTTAGTGACAGATACCTGGCGCTGGCTGCTTCAGTGACAGATACCTGGGGCTGCCTGCTTCAGTGACAGATACCTGGGGCTGCCTGCTTTAGTGACAGATACCTGGCGCTGGCTGCTTCAGTGACAGATACCTGGGGCTGCCTGCTTCAGTGACAGATACCTGGGGCTGCCTGCTTTAGTGACAGATACCTGGCGCTGGCTGCTTCAGTGACAGATACCTGGGGCTGCCTGCTTCAGTGACAGATACCTGGGGCTGCCTGCTTTAGTGACAGATACCTGGCGCTGGCTGCTTCAGTGACAGATACCTGGGGCTGCCTGCTTCAGTGACAGATACCTGGGGCTGCCTGCTTCAGTGACAGATACCTGGGGCTGCCTGCTTTAGTGACAGATACCTGGCGCTGGCTGCTTCAGTGACAGATACCTGGGGCTGCCTGCTTTAGTGACAGATACCTGGGGCTGCCTGCTTCAGTGACAGATACCTGGGGCTGCCTGCTTCAGTGACAGATACCTGGGGCTGCCTGCTTCAGTGACAGATACCTGGGGCTGCCTGCTTCAGTGACAGATACCTGGGGCTGCCTGCTTCAGTGACAGATACCTGGGGCTGCCTGCTTCAGTGACAGGTACCTGGGACTGCACAAGACCATTTCATCGTCTTAGTCACCTAGTGTTAAGTAAATACACTATAATGTCAGTATTTATAATAAAACTATGTGCAACCTCACCTGTTCCACAAATGTCCTACTCATCAACTTGTCTGTATTTATACCACTTTCAACATCAATATTTTTATCCTATTAAATTAAGCAATAACAAGTAATATTTCTTAGTAACAGGTCTATATTTTCATCTTCACTGATTCATTGTAAGATGTAAAATAATAAAAAATTTTACAGTTTGCTAAAATAAATTTATATTGATTTAAAATCGTATACTTACTCTCAGATCTAGTTAATTCGCACGAGGATATAAACAGAGAGGTATGCATCTTCCAGCGTATATACACTGGGAGTTTACTTTCAACCCTGTTTTAGGTATTTAAATATTCCTCAGACGACTTTTAAGGCGCGCTTTTTTTCCCACAAAAAAGTCTTGGAAAATTACCCTGCGCCTTGTATGCTCAAGGTCAAGAGTAAGCTTTGGGTTATATTGTAGCAGTTGTTTACTAACGTTACGTTACATCCGCTTGGAAACATTGTCTTATACGTCTTGTATACTCGTGCGCCTTATATGCCGGAAATACGGTAATAAAGTTCTCTCTTCCACTGCCGTTCACCGTCAATCAGCGCTTCTGTTAATATCAATATGTGGTAAACTCTCTCAGGATAATGGAATTCTGATAACTATTTACACTAATTTCTCAACACACGGATCTGTGAATGTGAAATAACATTTCCTGGTTTACGGTTCATTTTACCCCGCCGCTTTACTTAACGTTTCTGTCAACAAACGTTTCCACCATTAACCACATTTATCCTGCGTTTAGATTATTGGCTTCAACTAGTAATTTTTATTCTCTTCTCCAATAAACGTATATTGTTGCTATTAGCCATAGGCGAAAAGTTTTTACTAATGAAAAACATTTTCTCATCTCGACGTTTCGATTAGTTATCTTTGCTAAACGTTTTTATTACGAAGCCCTTTGTAAACGTTTGTATGCTTAATACCAAGGGGACGTTTCTTTTAAACGTTTGTCATCGATAATGTTTTGTTCATCACGGAGAACGTTTTTATTGTTCACCTACAAACGTTTTTATTGGCCACTTACAAACGTCATTATTCATTTGCAAACTTTATTATTCACTTATAAACGTTATTATTCACCACTTATAAACGTTATTATTCACCACTTATAAACGTTAGTATTCACCACTTATAAACGTTAGTATTTACCACTTATAAACGTTAATATTCACCACTTATAAACGTTAGTATTCACCACTTATAAACGTTAGTATTCACCACTTATAAACGTTAGTATTCACCACTTATAAACGTTAGTAATCACCACTTATAAACGTTAGTATTCACCACTTATAAACGTTACTATTCACCACTTATAAACGTTACTATTCACCACTTATAAACGTAAGTATTCACCACTTATAAACGTTAGTATTCACCACTTATAAACGTTAGTATTCACCACTTATAAACGTTAGTATTCACCACTTATAAACGTTATCATTCACCACTTATAAACGTTATTATTCACCACTTATAAAAGTTTAGTCACCAACAAACGTTATTATTGCTCATTGCCAGAAAACATTTTCATTATTGCTAATCGCTGGTAAACATTTTTTGTCATTCATTAAGGAACTTTTTAACTACTGTCCACACTAATTTGCTACTGCTGAAAATTCCTTTATTACTGCAAAAAAATATTTATTTTGTTGTGCGCCCACGACAAAGGGTTTTATTTCCGCTTACAATCAACTAACATTTTTTTTATTATTATTGCCGGTAACATAAACGCTTGTATTGTTCTTTACTACTGACAAACATTTATATTATTGTTAACATTGACAGCGTTTTTATTTTTATTCACCACCGGTAAATGTTTTCCAGTGACGCTCATTGATGACAGACTTTTACTACTGTCCACACCAATATTTAATTTGCTCTTGCTCGATTAAAATACATTTTTTTTACCACTTTACAAACAGGATATATATTTTCACTACCGTTTAAACACATTATTTGCCAACACACTTTGTCAAAATGACAAATGTGTGTATTATACCGGGCAACGATTTGCAGCGTTCAAATTAATTGTAAGTTACTGGTTGTGTTCAGACTGAGCACTGACTGGAAGGGGAGAAATCTATGGCACGTTGAATGTGACTGTACGGAGCTAATGAGTAACTGGTTCTTAAATTTAGAATGACTTTATACTCTAAGTTAGGCGAGATTCGTCAGGAAACGGAGCAAATGTTTCCTGACGCTGGTGTTAGTGATGGTCCACCACTTGAGCTTCTGGTAATTCACGGGCGGGGCTTGAACCCGCGGTTAGGCTTGTTTGCAATCGTGTCATTATGATTCCGTGAGTCATGAGGTGTAAAACCTCTAACCATCACGTGAAAGTCCACCGCTACTTTAATGATGTGAATGAACCTCGTACCTACTGGCGATCAATCCTCATTATGTTACATTAGTTTTCTTCCTAGGTTCCCAGCGTCACTTTACTAACGCTTTCTGTAAACGTACTGATTTTTTTTTCATTTCACCTTAGCTTAGACTGTGTTGTATTACATAAAGCAAGCGTACATTTCACCATTATCAATTAAAAAATTCTACCACGTTACGTTTGGCAAAGTGGCAGAAAAGTAACCAGTAAACGTTGAAATATGTCACTCCTGCGAGAGTGGCCTGCTACTTCAAGTATGGTCGGACTGCTACGACCATCGTTTCTTGTTCAATCTTTCACGCAGGGAATACTAGTGAAGGGTAAAAATCCGTCAAACAGGGATGGATACCTGAAGCCATGGACCTGACAGAGGCATCCAACATATCTTCAAAAAATTATTAACATTCATCTACAAGCTAACAATCCTCAACGTAAAATATTAGTAGGAAAAAACAACATAATATATTTCACATGTTAAAAACCCAAAGTAGTAATATATTAATCGCCTAAAGTATCACAGACATCTCTGCAGGTAACCCAGTAATCACGCAAAAACAAAGCAAGCGAAAAGGCAAAAAAACACGGACAATCACTGAAAATGTGCATCACTAAAGACCGGTGAGGTGTTTCCAGTGTTCCTACAGCCACACATCTCAGGCATGATTGTTGTGCCTAGAAGTCACTCACTATCTGAATGATACGACAAACACACAGCAGGACACTCCCTTTCATGGCAATTTCTACTTTTGTTAACCTGCCTCTCATTCTTACCTTCCATTCCTGCTCCTCCCTCTCGGTTTCTCTTCTCTAAGAGGCCTCCACTATCTTTCCGTCACTTTTCCAACCTTATCTACTGGGATTCATGATTTGGCTTAGGGTACATTAGGCAAACTGTTACGCAGTGTGGTGGTAGATTAGTCCAGGTGTTGCGCAGAGGTGGTAGATTAGGCCACCTGTAATGCAACTGTCGAGGTACAACAGGTCAGTTACGTACAGCTTCAAGTTAAATAAGTAAACGGAAAGGGTGGATTTGAACCCATGGCGAGTGAATCCTAAAACTCACTCGCCATGGGCTCAAACCCCACCCGTTCCGTGGTTTGTTTGCAATCGTATTATTACGTTTTCGTGTGTCAATTTTGTAAACATTCATCACATCCCTGACTTACAATATTAAACTCTCACAGGTAGATTCAAACTAGCCCTCCTTTTTTTTTGACTGCCCACTCAAAATATTTTTCTTGAGCGCAGTTGATTTGCAGTGTGTGACAGATTTGTCACTGCCGCATTGGTTTTTGGTTTTTATATATTAAAATTTTCGTGATAGTTTCAACAGGAAAAACTTCAGTCGTGTGAGGAAATGTTTAGTTACAATTTTTTTTTTTTTGCAACATTCGTCGTTTATGTTGTGTGTGTCGGTCCTTCGTCTATCCTGGTAACTGTATGAAGTGTAAAGCACACAGAGTGTAGAGTACACGGTGTACCGAGTGTAGAGTAAGTGGTGTACAGTGTTGAGTGCACAGTATACAGAGCGTAGGGTACACGGTGTAGTGTTGAGTGCACGGTGTACAGTGTAGATTATGCGAAGCGCGGTGTAGAGTGCACAATATAAAAAGTGTAGGGCGCACATTTTACAGAGTATTGAGTGCAAAGTATACAGAGTATGGAGTGCAAGGTATAGTGTGTAGAGTGTACGGTATACAAAGTGTAGAGTACACGGTGTAGTGTTGAGTGCACTGTGTAGAGAGAGTAGAGTATACAGAGTATACAGTTTAGAGTCTAACTGTGTACAAAGTGTACAGTTGATTTCAGAACCTCTTACACCAACCAATCCCCCACATTTCTTATCATGTGTGCAAAAATGCACTCTCGAAATTTTTATAATACACCAGGGATCTTGACGGAATTTTGTTATGCGGAAATGCGATAATCTAACGGAGAATAAATAATAAAATTACCCTCATGAAATTTCAAGCGTGCAGAAATGCACGTCGGGAAATTCCTGAGAAAACGACTGCCTTAACTGGAGGTCAAGTCGCTCACAGGGTATGTAGGTAGCATCAGACTTTGCACATGTCTTCATTCAGACACCAATGGAGCACCAAATACAATGCGGATGAACGAATATACAATGATACAATACTGTACTTCAATCATACAGATGGTTGTGTGTGTGTGTGTGTGTGTGTGTGTGTGTGTGTGTGTGTGTGTGTGTGTGTGTGTGTGTGTGTACTCACCTAATTGTGGTTGCAGGGGTCGAGACTCAGCTCCTGGCCCGCCGTGTGTGTGTGTGTGTACTCACCTAGTTGTGGTTGCAGGGGTCGATTCACAGCTCCTGGCCCCACCTCTTCGCTGGCCACTACTAGTTCACTCTTCCTGCTCCTTGAGCTTTATCATACCTCTTCTTAAAGCTATGTATGGATCCTGCCTCCACTACATCACTGCCCAGACTATTCCACTTCTCGACAACTCTGTGGCTGAAGAAATACTTCCTAGTATTCCTGTGATTCATCCGAGTCTTCAACTTCTAACTGTGACCTCTTGTTGCTGCGTCCCATCTCTGGAACATCCTGTCTCTGTCCACCTTATCGATTCCTCTCAGTATTTTATATGTCGTTATCATATCCCCCCTATCTCTCCTGTTCTCCAGTGTCGTCAGTTCGATTTCTCTCAACTTGTCCTCGTAGGACATAACCCCTTAGCTCCGGGACCAGTCTAGTTGCAAACCTTTGCACTTTCTCTAGTTTCCTTACGTGCTTGGCTAGGTGTGGATTCCAAACTTGTGCTGCATACTGTGTGTGTGTGACAGAGAGAGAGAGAGAGAGAGAGAGAGAGAGAGAGAGAGAGAGAGAGAGAGAGAGAGAAACATTACTGTCGTTACTGGTGTGAGATAAACCATTTTGACTAGTGACCGCTCCTAACACTTTAGGATAATGGCAGTTCGTTACAAGTGCCTTCAGTGAAGTGATTGTTGGCGAGTGTTTTTTACTGTTTTGCCAATACCAAAGTTTATATCAGATAACTTTGTCCATTTCAACCAATAGTTTTCACTAATGTGCTTAATGAGAAACATTTTGTTACTGTCAGCTTCTGACTAACGCTTTCATTGTTGCTGACTGATAACTTAATGTTGAAATTCTATCGTAGAGTGAACATGATGCTTGCTGTCTCTCTTTCTGTCTCTGTGTCTGTCAGTCAGTCTGTCTGTCTAAACTCTCTCTCTCTCTCTCTTTCTCTCTCTCTCTTTCTCTCTCTCTCTCTCTCGTGTGACAGCACCAGTCATGATTGGCATCACTGCCATCTACTACACATGGTAGATGTCACCATCATTTTTCACCATATATATGAAAGATAGAACCACCCTCATCTACCATGCGTACAATAAATGGTACTACATATCTCCCATCCATATGGTAGACAGCACATGTCATCAACTACACATTTGATAGCTGGCACCATCCTCATCTACAATAAATACGATAGAACCATTCAATCAACTACCCTCATCTACCGTACAAACGATAGATGAAACCACGCCCATGAACCATAAATACGATAGCTGGCACCATCCTACCATACATACGATGGATGGCACCATCGTCTCCGCATTAATTAATTTCGACTTTGATATGCAAATTTATTTCCATCATAAAAATATTTCTTCTTCGGATCAAAGCATATTTCAACATTAACAGAGGAAGGTATTCGCTGCACATATTTGTATTCTCAGTCACTAGGCTATATATTTTCGTTTTTTTTTATGGTCAATGAATTACTGAAAACACGCGGATGAAATGCATTTGTTGATGAATTAGCCATATGGTAATTTTTCACAAGTATTTTAATTAAATGGCTGATATTAATTTTGAACGTTATTTACCCTTCTATGTATAGGCTTTAAAGGTAACTTTTTTGTTCTTTTTATCCCAATAGTTTCACATGGAAACATTACCTAGAAAATATTACCTATAAATTTGTAATGTAAACCGTGTCTTTTTTGTTCACAAAATATCTTTACAAGAGTTAAACCGGTGCATGAGAGGGAGTGGTTGGTTGTGAGACTTTCCTAACACGGACCAAAAAGCCTATTGTAGTGTTTAAGTCTTAGTTTTATAAAATACAGACTTGAGGCTATATGTCTTAAATTCTTTCTATTTCGTCTGAATATTTAGACTTGATACTGAGCATGTTTCTTCAGCAACCAAATTTTTGACCCATCGATTTGCGAATGTTATGTTGACAGCGTAGATTGGTTTCTTTTACTGCTTTTCACAATTTTGGGGATAGTAAAAGTAAATGAAATATTGACTTTAAAAATAATTTTCGTAAATATTGATAAAACTATTTCTGGCTTAAATGGAAAGCTATTTATCTGTAGAACAGTAGACACTACTGCCACTTCAATTACTAATTTTCACCTCACCACATATGATAAACCTGCACACCTTACAGCTGCCTTGCTTCACAGCTAACAGTGACATCTGCATTCCTCCGCACCAAATACACTTCATCTAGTACAGAACCTACCTACTGCGTGTGATCATCATCTTATATTCTCACGTCAGTTAGCTTACAAATTTCCCTGATATTAAATCACTAAAAAGGTGGGGATGGAAACCATGACAAGTTCTAAAATTCACAGGCCAGTGCGTTAATCACGATTTCGTGATTCATTGTTAATGATAAACAGACGCAATGGCGGTATGAAAACCTTGGAGAAAACATTTCGCTTGGAAACCAAACTTCTTCAGTCATGGGTTACCATTTTTGCCTTAATATCATTTTATTAGTTTCTTCGCTGTACAATCTCTTCGTTGGTGATCATAATTTTGTCCTGAAATTCTCGTGTAATATTTATGCATCTACTTCCCATATTTTAAACTTACATCCGCTAATTTTTACTGAGATCAATTTAAGAGTTTCAACTCGCGTTCGGACTGAGAATTAATCAATGAAACCAAGAACGGTAAAACCCCGTTTCGATAAAGAAACTGATTCACATTGTGTGCACCTGAGGTGCATGTTTTCTCGACGTACTGTATATAGACAGATGTGCATATTTCTCAATGTTTATGCACCTAGCAATGCATCTTTCTCGATGTACATACACCAAGGGGTGGATTTTTTTCTCTAACACACACACACACACACACACACACCCACACACACACACACATTTTTATTTCATCTGTTACAAGCAAGTTCACCCGACTCGTGGAACTCTGGACCTGATTAACGGAACTGTCAAGAGTGAAATATCACGTACCTGAGCAATCGGTATTCCTTGGATAAAGCTAAGATATGGGTGAAATCCCAGAGGCTTCCAGGAAACCTGACAGTCCCTCTGCACAAGTATGGCACTAAAGCTGTGAACCCCCCCCCCACCTCCCCCCCCCAAAAAAAAAAAAAAATCTAGCATATACATCATGAAAGTCTAAAACGTTGACGAGCTGCCAGATTACTAGTTTTATGGAAGAGTATGTTGTACATAAACCGAAATCAACTTGAATTTCTAACGGGAAGATCATACTTGTCACACCTGCTACATCATGACATGATTAAGAAAGATTTCGACGAAACCAAAACTCACGTCTATGATCATATTTGACAAATGCGATCGTAGTGATAATAGTGATATATTATCTATAAGATACATCGTTAAAGACTGAAGCCATTCGTAAGAGGCATGCTCAATATTTAACGGAAAATATATTATACAATTTAAAAATAAAAAGGGTATATGGGTACCTATAAACTTCAATAACAATTACAACTTCATGTAAATAGGATACATCAGTGTCGAGGTTTGAAGCCAGTCAGTAGAGGCATTCTCAAGTAATCTTAAGGAGAGCAAAATTAGGAATGGTCAATATAAAATTGACCAAAAGACACCCGTAAATGCCAACAGTTGCCTGAACCTTTCCCAAATTACAGTAAAATGACACAAACTTTAAAGCTGTTGGCATCAGGCATTTTCCATTTATAAACGAAAACCAAGAAGAGGAAAACAATATTCTGTCAAATACTTTAAAGTTATCCCTTCGGGAAAACCCAACGAAATGTTAAATGTGTTGCTAGTCTTATAGTAATTTATATTAACAGTATGTGCTTGATTTCGCAACTACTGAGGAATACTGAGATCAGTACAGTATAATAACCAAGATATGATCAAATAAAATGCCAGAAATTTCGAGCAAATATCCTAAAAATGTTCATCGCTTCAGAGCCCTGTTTCTAGGCCTATTGTGCATCCATATGGTCTCTCGCTACCGAGCTCAGAATGGAAATGGAATGTACAATAAACCAGCCGCTTCAACGGTAAACACCGCATCTTTTTCCTAACGAAGAGGATACCATCATTGTTGCCTTCCTTCAATTTTATTATTATAATCAAAAAGAAGCGCCAAGCCTTCCTTCAAGCGTAATTCTTTTGTTGGGAGCGTGAGAAGTGTAATATACACTTCATGCTCCTCCTCCACATCTAAGAGCACTGTATGACTTATACTCGAGTGACAATGAAAATACTGGATGAGGGAGTGTCAGTGCTGTCGCTATCACACCTTGTCAGGCGGATATTAGTCCTAATCACTATGATCTTCAGTGGAGTAATAGTGACCAGTCACTAGTGAACATGCCTACTGACAGTCTCTTAGTGACCTGTTTCTTCACCTGGCCCGTTGCTGCGTAACCTGGCCCGCTGCTGCGTAACCTGGTCCGCTGCTGAGTCACCTGGCCCGCTGCTGAGTCACCTGGCCCGTTGCTGCATCACTTTCTACCGTTGATGCGTCATTCAGGTTAGTGTAATCGCTGGCGCACTGCTCAATTATCATTATCAAACAATGACGGGTGTTGCCGTCCACTTGCTGCAGCCCCATAAAAGACTTTGCTTTCTTGGGAACAAGATCAGCCTCTCAACCAGCCTCCTGAGCACCTCCCCATATGGCCTGCCCCTCCTCACGAGGTGCAGCTGGGTGGCAAGAGAGTCTCACCCTTGAAGAGAAACAAAACGGTACAACAATAGCTACTGCACGTCTTCCCATATTTGTATATTTTATTACTTCTATTTTTAAATACAGATAAATTCCAAATTATTATTTGTAGCAGGAGTACAGTAGTAGTGTAAGTCGTAGCAGTATAGTAGTATAAATAGTAGTATAGTAGTATTAGTAGTATTAGTAGTGGATTAGTAGTAGTAGTATTAGTAGATTAGTAGTAGTAGTATTAGTAGATTAGTAGTAGTAGTATTAGTAGATTAGTAGTAGTATTAGTAGTAGTGTAAGTAGTAGTAGTAGTAGTAGTAGTAGTAGTATTAGTAGTAGTATTAGTAGTAGTATAAGTAGTAGCAGTATAAGTAGTAGCAGTATAAGTAGTAGTAGTATAAGTAGTATTAGTAGTATAAGTAGTAGTATAAGTAGTAGTATAAGTAGTAGTATAAGTAGTAATATAAGTAGTAGTATAAGTAGTAGTATAAGTAGTAATATAAGTAGTAGTATAAGTAGTAGTATAAGTAGTAGTAATAGTAATTCTACTCCACAAGTTCTGAGGGTTCCATCTTCCGTTTGTACACTCTAGTCACGCTACGTAACTTCCCTAACTCGACCTTAAGAGTGGTTTGTGGACAACTTTCGAGATAAACGCAGCGATTTCAGTTTACTGAACATTTTGCAGAGTCGACTTCCTCGGAATTGGTACAGGCCTGCGGACTGCACGTTTTCGTTAAGGTCGATATTCACCAGCATAGTAACATCAGAATAACACCTTTAATCCCATAGAGATTCAACTCGATATGCACCTAGAAATACACACCTTCCGTTGTCCCTGTAAAAACTAAGCAGTTTTCGTATTTATATGCAACAAGTTATTTCAACTCCATCCAACGAGGTTAAACAAACTGATTTTGTATATATTATTTTCCTATTTATTGAGGGATATAATCACGTGAAAAACGTATTATGCAACTATTTAAATCTGCAACAAAAGGAATCTATCAACCGTGCCTAGCACTGATAAAATTTACATATTATAATATAGCTTAATCCTGTCCAACCCATCTAAATTCAACCTAAATTTAGTTCATTTCATTTAATGTCAATTAAATTTATTAATTGCCTCTGGTTTATGTACATTTTCGCCTTAAAGATAATTATATGTATGCTAGGCTTTTTAAAAGTATCATTGCTGTATAAGTCTGCAAATAACAACCAACAAAATGAACCTTAATCTTAAGATAAAGTTGCTGCCCTAAACGACGTTTCGGTTCAGGATGAACCGAAACATCGTTTGAAGATTTATCTCCAGTGTGAGAATTGTTCCAGACACGGAACTGTGGGTTAGTTGTGAACTGCATCAGTCATGAAACTGTATCATGACACCTGCTTAGCCTCTCGTGAATTTCATTCTCTCCACTGCATTGCTCCTACAGTTGCGTTTGCAATTGCAGCATGACAGACCTAGAGAAACGTCATTCCTTCCCCTCCCCAGAAGCTGTTGTGTATGCACTCTATGTTATGTATATGCACTGAGTAGCAGCAGTAAATGTGATGGGTAAACAACTTAATATATATACAGTTAAAGTTTACTTTATTCCCTACACTAATGATGAAAATTATCCCCGACTGATGACGCACAGGTGACAGATTTTAAATCTAATAACGAACTCGAGAGGGAAGAAAAAAAAAATTTTTTTTTTTTAAGTAGGCTGGTGGAAAACTGAGAAAAAGTAATAAAAAAAAAGATACGGATAAATTTTGTATATAAGAGTCAAAAGGTAAAGTGACTTTTGTGTAATTCTGTCTTGGAGTTGAATTCAGTGAGCACCTGAGAAAAATTACCAGTGGCCCGTGTTGGATGAGCGAGGCTAGATCAAAGTACTTTACTCTTGAAGTATTTAATCTAATGATTGTAATTGTAACCATAATTTTTAAAGCTCCAGCTGCCAAGTCACCATGTGACTAAGACCCCATAAGGAAACGCTTGTTCTGTTTCCTCACAAACCTTACCTAACCTAGTGGACGGTGCACCAAGGTCTTCTCACCATTTTTACTGCAAATTTTGCATATCATTAGTATTATACACTCACAAATATGTTAAGATAATATGCCGTTTATGGCATTTTAGGGAGAAACGTTTCGTCTATCAGGGGATTATAAAGTGCGTGATGGACGAAATGTCTTCGTAATAAAATGCACTGAAACGTATATTGTGTTGCTTTAACGTGCCACCTTTAATGTTTCAGGGTGTTCACAATATCCTCAGTAAGCTGTTGATTGGGTCGCTATTGTAACCTTCAGCGAGTTTATTAACACTGCTGCTATTAAGGGCCCTAATGGAAATTAAATCGCAACTTCATTGAGCAGTTCCTGAAAAAAAGCTGCTTCATAATGTCCCATTGTCTTGAAACCAATGCAAGCTTAACTTGCCTTATTTTATACTGGTCCTCCTCAGCCAATAATGCAAAACATGTTATGATGTAAATGGATTAGAAAACAGACAAATTGAAGAATTCGACACTGGCAATGTTTGGGAATCTTTAATGTTGAAAAGTTGAACCAACAAGGGGCTTCCTTAATCCGGTACAGAGATCTCTGTACCGGATAAAGAGGCTACTTACTGGGGCAACGTGTCCACAATAAAGATTCCAAAATGTTGCAAAGACGTCTAATTCTTCATCAGAATAAGAACATAAGAACATAAGAAAGAAGGAACACCGCAACGGGCCTACTGGCCTATGCGAGGCAGGTTCAGTTCTCCCACCGGCTTAAGCCAATGCCTTGATCTAGTCAGGTTAGTCACGTCACTTAAGGGAGAAGCACGGCATCCGACCTTGTAGCGCAAGCTAGTCAGGTTCAACTCTCAACCTCCCACACCCACTCATGTATTTATCCAGCCTATTTTTAAAATTACACAACGTCTTAGCTTCTATGGCGGTAATCGGGAGTTTGTTCCACTGATCCACAACCATTACCAAACCAGTGCTTTCCTATATCCTTCCTGAATCTGAATTTTTCCAATTAAAACCATTGCTGCGAGTCCTGTCTATGTTAGATATTTTTAGCACGCTATTTACATCCCCTTTATTAATTCCTGTTTTCCATTTATACACCTCAATCATATCCCCACTAATTCTACGCCTTTCTAGAGAGTGCAGATTCAGCGCCTCAGTCTATCCTCATAGGGAAGATTTCTGATACATGGGATCAACTATGTTATCCTCCTTTGTACGTTTTCCAGTGCATTTATATCCATTCTGTAATACAGTGTCAAAAACTGCGCAGCATAATCTAAATGATATATAGAGTTGAAGAACAACCTGAGGACTTTATTGTTTATACTTCTTGCTATGAAGCCAAGGATTCTGTTAGCTTTATTGCGAACACTTATGCACTGCTGTCTTGGTTTCAGATTACTGCTAACCAGAACTCCTAAATCCTTTTAGCAATCCGTAATATTAAGATCTACATTATTTAGTTATATGTGGCATGGTTATTTTCCTGTCCAACATTTAGAACTTTCAATTTGTCTATATTAGACTGCATCTTCTCCGACCATTGCATCAGTCTATTCAAATCATCCTGGAGTGCTTTAATGTCCTCATTAGAATGAACTGGACGGCCTATTTTGGTGTCATCAGCAAATTTGCTTATGTTGCTATTGTGAGCAACAAGGGGCCCAACATTGCCCCCTGTGGAACACCGCTTGTGACGTGCCCCCATTCTGATTTCTCCCCATTTATGCAAACTCTCTGCTGCCTATTTGTCAACCATGCCTCTACTCAGGAAAAAAATTTCTCCTATTCCGTGTGCTTTAAGTTTTCTCAACAGCCTCTGATGTGGAACTCCATCGAAAGCCTTACTAAAGCTCATATACACAATATCATAATCAATACCACGATCTACCTCCTCAAATACCTTAGTGAAGAAAGATAGCTAATTCGTACGACAGGAACACCCCTTTGCAAAACCGTGCTGAGATTCATTAATCAATTTATGCCTTTCAAGATGGCTACGAATTGCTTCGGCAATTATTGATTCCATAAATTTACCAACTGTGGAGGTAAGGCTTATTGGTCTATAGTTCGAAGCTAAGGACCTATCACCTGCCTAGTAAATAGGTATTACATTTGCCATTTCCGCTTGTCTGGCACTATGCCAGTTTGTAGTGATATATTGAAAAGATTAGCCAAAGGTATGCTAAGTTCCTCTTTACATTCCTTTAAAACCCTTGCCAACAGTTCATCAGGGCCTGGGGATTTGTCAGGTTCTAATTTCCCTATTTGTCTGAGGACCATGTCACTAGTTAACCTAATTGTGATTAGTTTATCCTCCTGTTCTACATAATTTATTATTTCTGGAATTTCGCTAGTATCTTCTTCAGTAAAAACTGAGAGGAAGTATGTAGTGAAAAGTTCACACATTTCCTTATCACTATCAGTGATCTGGCCTGAGTTACTCTTAAGTGGGCATATCTTGTAACTAATATTACTTCTGTATACCTGAAAGAACCCTTTTGGGTTAGTCTTCGAATCCCTTGTGGCTTTAGCCTCATAATCCCCCTTTGCTTTTCTTATTCCTTTTTTATTTCTCTCTTTAACTGAATATATTGGTTTCTTAACTGCCCTACCCCTCTTTTGATACGCCTATATATGCCTCTCTCTTGACCAATGAGATGTTTTAATCTATTGTTTATCCATTTGGGATCATTTTTGTTAGATCTAATTTCCCTACTCGGGACAAAAGTCGTCTGGACAGCCAGCACTATGCTCTGAAATAAATCATATTGGCAACCAACCCTACCTACCAGACACATAATAAGGTCATCCCAAGTTAACCCACCCAGGTAATTTCTCATACCCATGAAATCGCCCAAACGGAAATCTGGGACAGCAACTTGATTGCAGTTGTCTGGTTAATTCCATGATATACTGAAACTAAATGATTTGTGATCGCTTTGCCCTACTCATCACTAACCTCAAGATTATTAACTAGTGGTTCTTTGTTGGCAAGAACCAAGTCAAGCAGATTGTTTCCTTTAGTTGGTTCTGTCACAAATTTTAAAAAGCAGTCATGAACCGTATCAAGAAAGTCACTAGACTCAAGATTTCCTGTCACATTGTTCCAATCAATTTGTCTGAAGTTAAAATCTCCCATTAACACAACATTTTCATGTATAGATGCCATATGAATTTCGTCCCATAGCAGCCTACTGCACTCCTTATCAAGGTTTGGGGGCTTATAAATCACACCCAAAATTATTTTATCGCGACCCTCGAGAAACTGTAGCCAAGCAGATTCTGTGTCCGATGTTTCTAATCTTACATCCTGTCTAACACAACAATTTTAATGATCTCTGACATATATTGCCACTCCACTACCCTTCCTGTTGACCCTCTCAGCATAGAATAATTTATATCCCTGTATGTTGCATTCAGAAGGCATTTCTCTATCTTTCAAGTTGTACCAGGTCTCTGTTATAGCAATAATATCTATATTACCTAGACTTGCAAGTAATCTTAGCTCATCTTATTTCTTATACTACTGTTTGTATTGTTGTATATATGTTGTTTATTTTACTTAGTGATTTGAGGAAGCGCAGCCACAGTAGTGATACCACACCTGACGATATTTTTACAAGGACGGCAGGTGTGGAGGACAGGAGGAAGGAGAGGAGAGAGAGACGAGGAAAGTGGAAGGAGGAAAAGGAATTGCCTGGGATAAAAAGGTGAGTGAATAGGAGAGATGTGTCTTCTGTGTGGAAAAGAACAAGTTATTGTTGCAAATGTGGAGAAAAAAGAGAGGAGAAAGGAATACCAAAGAGGAAAATTTACGAGTAAAAGACGGGGATGAGACGATGGGAGGAGATATTAACATGGGAGAGGGGATACTGCAGGGGACAGAAAAGGAATAGTACCAGAGGATGGGAAGAGAAAGGGGGAAAATAGAGGAGGGGAGAAGAAAGATAGCAGTAAAAGAACTCGTGGTTGGTAGTGTTGGTAGCGAAGTCAACCAGGGAAGATGTGTAGTGTTGACAAGCAGTGGTGTGCTGGCGTCACACTCAGCCATGCATGCGTCACCAACACAACACCAGTGTCAACCTTGATGAGAAAGCTAAGATACAGTGGTGGGGGGGGGTGAGGGCAGGAGGCGCTGGTAGTGGTAGTAGTAATGGTGGTAGTCTTAGTAATGTAGGTGGTGGTAGTATGGTGGTGGTTGTAGTATGATGGTGGTGGTAGTATGATGGTGGTGGTGGTAGTATGATGGTGGTGGTGGTAGTATGATGGTGGTGGTGGTAGTATGATGGTGGTGGTGGTAGTATGATGGTGGTGGTGGTAGTATGATGGTGGTGGTGGTAGTATGATGGTGGTGGTGGTAGTATGATGGTGGTGGTGGTAGTATGGTGGTGGTGGTGGTAGTATGATGGTGGTGGTAGTATGGTGGTGGTAGTATGGTGGTGGTAGTATGGTGGTGGTAGTATGGTGGTAGTATGGTGGTGGTGGTAGTATGGTGGTGGTGGTAGTATGGTGGTGGTGGTAGTATGGTGGTGGTAGTAATGGTGATAGTTGCAGTAATGGGGATGGTAGTAATGGTGGTGATGGTGGCAGTAACGGTGGTGATAGTGGTAGCAATGGTGGTGATAGTGGTAGTAATAGTGATGGTGGCAGTAGTAGTGGTGATGGTGGCAGTAATAGTGGTGATGGTGGCAGTAATAGTGGTGATGGTGGCAGTAATAGTGATGGTGGCAGTAATAGTGATGGTGATGGTGGCAGTAACAGTGATGGTGGCAGTAATAGTGATGGTGGCAGTAATAGTGGTGGTGATGGTGGCAGTAATAGCGGTGGTAATGGTGGCAGTAATAGCGGTGGTAATGGTGGCAGTAATAGTGGTGGTAATGGTGGCAGTAATAGTGGTGGTAATGGTAGTAATAGTGATGGTGGCAGTAGCAGTGGTGATGGTGGTAGTAATAGTGGTGATGGTGGCAGTAACAGTGGTGATGGTGGCAGTAATAGTGGTGATGGTGGCAGTAATAGTGGTGATGGTGGCAGTAATAGTGGTGATGGTGGCAGTAATAGTGGTGATGGTGGCAGTAATAGTGGTGATGGTGGCAGTAATAGTGGTGATGGTGGCAGTAATAGTGGTGATGGTGGCAGTAATAGTGGTGATGGAGGTAGAGTGGTGATGGTTGCAGTAATAGTGTTGATGGTGGCAGTAATAGTGGTGATGGTGGCAGTAATAGTGGTGATGGTGGCAGTAATAGTGGTGATGGTGGCAGTAATAGTGGTGATGGTGGCAGTAATAGTGGTGTAATAGTGTGATGGTGACAGTAATATGGTGGTGATGGTGGCAGTAATATGGTGGTATGTGATGGTGGCAGTAATATGGTGGTGATGGTGGCAGTAATAGTGGTGATGGTGGCAGTAATAGTGATGGTGGCAGTAATGGTGGTGATGGTGGCAGTGGTGTAATGGTGGCAGTAAGTGGTGATGGTGGCAGTAATACGAACCAATAAGAAAGTACTTGTGGTCCCAACAGTGAAACTTGGGATGAAGATGGCAGTAATAGTGGTGATGGTGGCAGTAATAGTGGTGATGGTGGCAGTAATAGTGGTGATGGAGGTAGTAATAGTGGTGATGGTGACAGTAATAGTGGTGATGGTGGTAGTAATAGTGGTGATGGTGGCAGTAATAGTGGTGATGGTGGCAGTAATAGTGATGGTGGCAGTAATGGTGATGGTGGCAGTGATGGTGGCAGTAATAGTGATGGTGATGGTGGCAGTAATAGTGGTGGTGATGGTGCTTTCATTCCATTGTTCTACTTATGTATTTTTAATGTGGTGATGGTGGCAGTAATATGGTGGTGATGGTGGTAGTAATGGTGGTGATGGTGGCAGTAATAGTGGTGATGGCAGTAATGGTGGTGATGGTGGCAGTAATAGTGGTGATGGTGGCAGTAATAGTGGTGATGGTGGCAGTAATAGTGGTGATGGTGGCAGTAATAGTGGTGATGGCAGTAATAGTGGTGATGGTGGCAGTAACAGTGGTGATGGTGGCAGTAATAGTGGTGATGGTGGCAGTAATAGTGGTGATGGTGGCAGTAATAGTGATGGTGGCAGTAATAGTGGTGATGGTGGCAGTAATAGTGGTGATGGTGGCAGTAATAGTGGTGATGGTGGCAGTAATAGTGGTGATGGTGGCAGTAATAGTGATGGTGGCAGTAATAGTGGTGATGGTGGCAGTAATAGTGGTGATGGTGGCAGTAATAGTGGTGATGGTGGCAGTAATAGTGGTGATGGTGGCAGTAATAGTGGTGATGGTGGCAGTAATAGTGGTGATGGTGGCAGTAATAGTGGTGATGGTGGCAGTAATAGTGGTGATGGTGGCAGTAATAGTGGTGATGGTGGCAGTAATAGTGGTGATGGTGGCAGTAATGATGGTGGTGATGGTGGCAGTAATAGTGGTGATGGTGGCAGTAATAGTGGTGATGGTGGCAGTAAATAGTGATGGTGACAGTAATGGTGGCAGTAATGGTGATGGTGGTAGTAATGGTGGTGATGGTGACAGAAATGGTGGTCATGGTGGCAGTAATGGTGATGGTGGTAGTAATGGTGATGGTGACAGTAATGGTGGTGATAGAGGCAGTAATGGCGGTGATGGTGGCAGTAATGGTGGTGATGGTGGTAGTGATGGTGGTGATGGTGACAGTAATGGTGGTGATGCTGGCAGTAATGGTGGTGATGGTGGCAGTAATAGTGGTGATGGTGATAATAATAGTGATGGTGGCAGTAATAGTGGTGATGGTGGCAGTAATAGTGGTGATGGTGGCAGTAATAGTGGTGATGGTGGCAGTAATAGTGGTGATGGCAGTAATAGTGGTGATGGTGGCAGTAATAGTGGTGATGGTGGCAGTAATAGTGGTGATGGTGGCAGTAATAGTGGTGATGGTGGCAGTAATAGTGGTGATGGTGGCAGTAATAGTGGTGATGGTGGCAGTAATAGTGGTGATGGTGGCAGTAATAGTGGTGATGGTGGCAGTAATAGTGGTGATGGTGGCAGTAATAGTGGTGATGGTGGCAGTAATAGTGGTGATGGTGGCAGTAATAGTGGTGATGGTGACAGTAATAGTGATGGTGGCAGTAATAGTGGTGACGGTGGCAGTAATAGTGGTGATGGTGGCAGTAATAGTGGTGATGGTGGCAGTAATAGTGGTGATGGTGGCAGTAATAGTGATGGCAGTAACAGTGGTGATGGTTGCAGTAATAGTGTTGATGGTGGCAGTAATAGTGGTGATGGTGGCAGTAATAGTGGTGATGGTGGCAGTAATAGTGGTGATGGTGGCAGTAATAGTGGTGATGGTGGCAGTAATAGTGGTGCTAGTGGTGATGGTGGCAGTAATGGTGGTGATGGTGGCAGTAATGGTGGTGATGGTGGCAGTAATGGTGGTGATGGTGGCAGTAATGGTGGTGATGGTGGCAGTAATGGTGGTGATGGTGGCAGTAATGGTGGTGATGGTGGCAGTAATGGTGGTGATGGTGGTAGTAATGGTGATGGTGGCAGTAATGGTGGTGATGGTGGCAGTAATGGTGGTGATGGTGGTAGTAATGGTGATGGTGGCAGTAATGGTGGTGATGGTGGCAGTAATGGTGGTGATGGTGGTAGTAATGGTGGTGATGGTGGCAGTAATGGTGGTGATGGTGGCAGTAATGGTGGTGATGGTGGTGGTGATGGTGGCAGTAATGGTGGTGATGGTGGCAGTAATGGTGGTGATGGTGACAGTAATAGTGATGGTGACAGTAATAGTGGTGATGGTGGCAGTAATAGTGATGGTGGCAGTAATAGTGGTGATGATGGCAGTAATAGTGGTGATGGTGGCAGTAATAGTGGTGATGGTGGCAGTAATAGTGATGGTGGCAGTAATAGTGGTGATGGTGGCAGTAATAGTGGTGATGGTGGCAGTAATAGTGATGGTGACAGTAATAGTGGTGATGGTGACAGTAATAGTGGTGATGGTGGCAGTAATAGTGGTGATGGTGACAGTAATAGTGATGGTGACAGTAATAGTGGTGATGGTGACAGTAATAGTGGTGATGGTGACAGTAATAGTGGTGATGGTGACAGTAATAGTGGTGATGGTGACAGTAATAGTGGTGATGGTGGCAGTAATAGTGGTGATGGTGGCAGTAATAGTGGTGATGGTGACAGTAATAGTGGTGATGGTGGCAGTAATAGTGGTGATGGTGACAGTAATAGTGGTGATGGTGGCAGTAATAGTGGTGATGGTGGCAGTAATAGTGGTGATGGTGACAGTAATAGTGGTGATGGTGACAGTAATAGTGGTGATGGTGGCAGTAATAGTGGTGATGGTGACAGTAATAGTGGTGATGGTGGCAGTAATAGTGGTGATGGTGGCAGTAATAGTGGTGATGGTGACAGTAATAGTGGTGATGGTGGCAGTAATAGTGGTGATGGTGGCAGTAATAGTGGTGATGGTGACAGTAATAATGGTGATGGTGGCAGTAATAGTGGTGATGGTGGCAGTAATAGTGGTGATGGTGGCAGTAATAGTGGTGATGGTGACAGTAATAGTGGTGATGGTGGCAGTAATAGTGGTGATGGTGACAGTAATAGTGGTGATGGTGGCAGTAATAGTGGTGATGGTGACAGTAATAATGGTGATGGTGACAGTAATAATGGTGATGGTGGCAGTAATAGTGGTGATGGTGACAGTAATAGTGGTGATGGTGGCAGTAATAGTGGTGATGGTGGCAGTAATAGTGGTGATGGTGACAGTAATAGTGGTGATGGTGACAGTAATAGTGGTGATGGTGACAGTAATAGTGGTGATGGTGACAGTAATAGTGGTGATGGTGGCAGTAATAGTGGTGATGGTGGCAGTAATAGTGGTGATGGTGACAGTAATAGTGATGGTGACAGTACTAGTGGTGATGGTGACAGTAATAGTGGTGATGGTGGCAGTAATGGTGTTGATGGTGACAGTAATGGTGGTGATGGTGGTAGTAATGGTAGTGATGGTGACAGTAATGGTGGTGATGGTGGCAGTAATGGTGTTGATGGTGACAGTAATGGTGGTGATGGTGGCAGTAATGGCGGTGATGGTGGCAGTAATGGTGGTGATGGTGGCAGTAATAGTGGTGATGGTGACAGTAATAGTGGTGATGGTGACAGTAATAGTGGTGATGGTGACAGTAATAGTGGTGATGGTGACAGTAATAGTGGTGATGGTAGCACTGAGTTATAAAGCTTTGGACACCACAAGTTCCTTCAGATAAAAAGATCAATCACACTCAATTCCTTGAACCCATCATGAGGGATACCTTCACATAGGTGAAGGGACTCTTCATCCAAGGAACTAGAGCTCTTCCCCCTCTTTTTCCTCGGATCAAAATTACTTTTATTTCCCCAGGTGCTGTGAGACACTTGCGGGTTAAACGCTTCCCAATAAAAACAAAGATTTCCTAAAATAAGAAGAAATGTAATTTCTCTCTTGAATAAACACCTTCTATCACGTGGAAGCGCTAAATCCGTAGGGGTTAATAATAATACTGATAAATAAAAATAATTATCAAACAAAACCAACAACATCAACAATAGTAATAAAGAGAAGCATAAATGTTTTCTGATTACTCGTAGCCAAGGTATTAATTCTTCAGGTTTTTACTAAATCGTATTTTGTTTAAGTTACGTCAACTTAGTTTAAGTTAGTTTGGTTAAGGCTGGGTTACAAAAGCTTGTAAAAAAACATTTATATTTTATCTTCAATGAAATTAAGAGAGATCGTTTGCGATACGTCTGGCGACGTTCGCATGTGAACGTTTCTATCTCCCGTTCTGAAAATGTAGGCAGCGTTCATGTGTGAATGTTCATTACTTTTGCAATCGTCTGGTAAAGACAGGCAACGTTCACATCTGAACGTGTGTCACTCTTCGAACGCCTTGAAAACACTGGCAACGTTCACATCTGAACGTTTATCATTCAAGGTGTGAGAACTGACAAACAAAAGTATGTGTGTTCTATAGACAAAAACAAAAGTCAAAACTTGAGAAATGCCTCTTTCTAACATCGAGGTTAAATAAACTTTTTTTTCTATACCACAAATATTTTACGAAAAATAAAAAAATAAAATACAATAGATGATAATCATAATGTAATTAAATGTGAAGAATGTAATAGTATTTTTAAAAAAAATTTACAATTGATAATAATCATAACAGTTTAATGTAAAAATATGTAACATTAAAAAAATAAATTTAGAATATTAAATATATGTGAAATAGACTGGTTGTAATACAGCAACAACGGCGCAAACGCATCGACGCAAAGAAAATCTGACGAAAATACATTAACATGCAAAAACGAGAACGACACAAATGCAATAGGAGTCACGTAAACTCAGCAACGACGAAAATGCAACAACGAAGCAAATACAACGATACAAATAAAGTTACATAAATACAACACTATTTTTGAAGATAAACAGATGATGGAAAAACGACAACTAAGACGATTGGAGGAAATCAATATATAAAAAAACGCCGTAGGAGCTGTAACAACACTAACAAACACGTACATAAACATAACACTAAGAAAAGAACACCTGTACTTAATATAAATATATAATGCCATCGCCTCTTGCTCGCTCTCTCTCTCTCTCTCTCTCTCTCTCTCTCTCTCTCTCTCTCACATACATACATACATACACACACACAACCCCACACAGCCTGGACAGGCTGGACACCTGGTCCAGCAACTGACTTCTCGAATTTAACCCCGCCAAATGCAAAGTCATGAAGATCGGGGAAGGGCAAAGAAGATCGCAGACAGAGTATAAGCTAGGTAGACAAAGACTGCAAACCTCACTCAAGGAGAAAGATCTTGGGGTGAGTATAACACCGAGCTCGTCTCCGGAAACATATATCAACCAGATAACTTATGCATATGGGCGCCTGGAAAACCTGAGATTAGCGTTCCGATACCTAAGTAAGGAATCGTTCAAGACATTGTACACCGTGTACGTCAGGCCCATACTGGAGTATGCAGCGCCAGTTTCGAACCCACACCAGGTCGAACACGTCAAGAGATTAGAGAATGTGCAAAGATTTGCGACAAGGTTAGTTTCAGAGCTAAGGGGAATGTCCTACGAAGAAAGGTTAAGGGAAATCGGCCTGACGACACTAGAGGACGGGAAGGTTAGGGGAGACATGTTAACGATATACAAAATACTGTGTGAAATAGACAAGGTGGACAGAGACAGGATGTTCCAGAGAGGGGACACAGAAACAAGGGGTCACACTTGGAAGTTGAAGACTCAGATGAGTCAAAGGGATGTTACGAAGTATTACTTCAGTCATAGAGTTGTCAGGAAGTTGAACAGTCTGGCGAGTGATGTAATGGAGGCAGGAACCATACATAACTTTAAGACGAGGAATGATAAAGCTCAAGGAGCAGGGAGAGGACCTAGTAGCGCTCAGTGGGGCCAGGCGCTGAGTCTCGACCCCTGCAACCACAATTAGGTGAGAACACACACACACAACCACACACACAACCCCATACACACACAAAACCTCTCACACACATGCATCCACTCCACACACGCATCCACTCTACACACCCAGCCACTCCACACACCCAGCCACTCTACACACCCAGCCACTCCACACACCCAGCCACTCTACACACCCAGCCACTCCACACCCAGCCACTCCACACACCCAGCCACTCCACACACCCAGCCACTCCACACACGCATCCACTCTACACACCCAGCCACTCTACACACCCAGCCACTCTACACACCCAGCCACTCCACACACGCATCCACTCTACACACCCAGCCACTCCACACCCAGCCACTCTACACACCCAGCCACTCCACACACCCAGCCACTCTACACACCCAGCCACTCTACACACCCAGCCACTCTACACACCCAGCCACTCTACACACCCAGCCACTCCACACACGCATCCACTCTACACACCCAGCCACTCCACACACCCAGCCACTCTACAAACCCAGCCACTCTACACACCCAGCCACTCCACACACGCATCCACTCTACACACCCAGCCACTCCACACACCCAGCCACTCCACACACCCAGCCACTCTACACACCCAGCCACTCTACACACCCAGCCACTCTACACACCCAGCCACTCCACACACCCAGCCACTCCACACACCCAGCCACTCCACACACCCAGCCACTCTACACACCCAGCCACTCCACACACCCAGCCACTCCACACACCCAGCCACTCCACACACCCAGCCACTCCACACACCCAGCCACTCCACACACCCAGCCACTCCACACACCCAGCCACTCCACACACCCAGCCACTCCACACACCCAGCCACTCCACACACCCAGCCACTCCACACACCCAGCCACTCTACACACCCAGCTACTCCACATATACACACACCCAGCTACTCCACATATACACACACCCAGCTACTCCACATATATACACACACACAACCACTCCACACACAACTG
>NC_091373.1:14264631-14274631 GCF_038502225.1 Cherax quadricarinatus
ATATATATATATATATATATATATATATATATATATATATATATATATATATATATATATATATATATATATATATAAACCAGCCATATCCCGCCGAGGCAGGGTGACCTAACAGGTGAAAAAAAAAGATAAACGAAAGTTTATCTTTTTAAAAATTTTAATATGTACAGAAGAAAGGGTAACCCCCCCTTCCCTTGCTCCCGGCGTTTTAGTCGCCTCTTACAACACGCATGGCTTACGGAGGAAGAATTCTGTTCCACTTCCCCATGGAGATGAGAGGAAATAAGCAGGAACAAGAACTAGCAAGAAAATAGAAGAAAACCCAGAGAGGTGTGTGTGTATATATATTCTTGTATACGCATATGTAGTGTGACCTAAGTGTAACTAGAAGTAGCAAGACGTACCTGAAATCATGCATGTTTATGAGACAGAAGACACCAGCAGTCCTACCATCATGTAAAACAATTACAGGCTTCCGTTTTACTCACATCAGCCATTTCCCATCGAGGCAGGGTGACCCGAAAAAGAAGAAACACAATGTTGATAATGGTATAAAATACCAACAAGTTGATTATTAAGACACATGGGCAACAGATGGGTATCTTTATTGTTGCAATGTTTCGCCTACACAGTAGGCTTCTTCAGTCAAATACAGAGGCAGCAGGTGTAGTAGTTTAGATATGTAAATATAGTTGCAGACCATGGAGCTGAACTCTTCTAAGGCTGAGGGACTGACCACCTCGATACTATTTCTCCAAGGCTGATGAAATGATTACATCATCTTCATTTCACTACACCTGCTGCCTCTGTATTTGACTGATGAAGCCTACTGTGTAGGCGAAACATTTCAGCAATAAAGATATCCAATTGTTGCTAATGTGTTTTAATCAAGAAACACTTTCATCATCACTCGCTACATCACTGTCTTGACAGAGGCGTGCCGATACTACAGTACAAAAACTGCGACATATATCTGCACTCCTCCCGAGTGCAAGTACTGTACTTGCTACCTCCAGGACTGAAGTCCGGCTAAACGGTTTACCTGAATCCCGAACAAAATGTTACTTTCCTCACACTTCAATATTTATTTATAGTTCAGATGGAGAAAATTCTCATTGTCCGTTTAACTAGTGGGAATTTCTATGTGAATGTTAGGCCATTCCAGCCAGGACGGGATTTCTCTACTCTGAGGGACCAGGATTTCTATGTTTTGGGAAATCTGGAGGTTGTACTCTGCAGTTGGACGTAAAATCTACTCAAATTCGAAGCACTGTAAAGCGTGCCAAAACGAACGCTCTATATGGTAGCCTTTCAATAGTACAGAGTGCTGCGCAAGTTTCTTATGCAGTTAAATATTTTGTTTGAAGATCTGAAGGGAATAAGCATATTCACAAATCATCAAAAGGAACCTAATATCCAAATTTCTTTAATAATAAAATGGTAAATTATTACATACACAGCACAACATTAATTCAGAGAAACCGCGCTACGGGTAGGGTTAGAACCCAGGGCAAGTGAGTTACTTGCCCTGGGTTCCAGCCACCCGTACAGCGGTTTATTTGCAATCGAGTTATGACTATTTCGTAAGTCATTAACTCAGACTTTCCACTAAGAAACACCAGATTTAAAAAGTTAAACCGAACTTAGGTGGCATTCTGTAGTTATATTACAGGACAATAATTTCCCATAATACACAAACACTAATTTTGAAGCCGTTCAGAAGATGCATTATCAAATTCACAGGTTTGAAGGTTTTAAGCCAATAGGATGAAACACGCAAACTATTGCATCAAAACCCAGTATTACAGTTATCCAAATTTCTTCAATAATGGAAGTACCATCACCACCATGTGCTTATTTCTATGTGCGATAACCAATGATAATACAAGAACAAAAAGGCACAAATACCGTGACTGAAACAATGCAAAAATAACCCGCACATAGGAGAATATAATTTACGACGACGTTTCGGTCCGACTTTGACCATTTACTAGACACACATTAACTAGTCACACTTATGTAACTAGTTAATGGTCTAAGAGAGACCTGTACGTCGTCGTAAGTTATATTCTCCTATGTACAGTTTATTTGTTTATGGATAATACAAGTCACTCACTCAGTAATAATTGGCTGGTAATATCAAGTAGAACTGTGAAATGAAAAATATTTATCAGAGTTAAGTGTCTTAAACTATATTTTATTTTTCACTAGGCTTATTTTCTAATTTATTACACGGAAACTCGTATAATTAATGAAAGGACACGTAGCAGATCATAGCATTTTAAAAAACCATTATTTTTATATATTTAAATATTTAATATTTTTTTGCAAGATTAACTTAAAAAATAATAAACAAGTAACCCGCACATAGGAGAAAAACTTACGTGTGGGTTATTAGTGTATTGTTTCAGTCACGGTATTGTGTATTTTATTCGTTATAAAAAAATATTAATGTTTTTAATTGGCTAAATATAATTACATAAAAATTCGCATGTTTACACTCTACGGAGTAGACGACGCCATTCATACGACATTTCGCGGCATGACGCAGCACATCCTCATGCAACGTATTAATACATATATTCATGGAAAATAATTGAAGTAAAATCAAATTGCGCGATATAACCAGTTTTTGAACGTGTAAAACCAGATATAATTCAAATGATACACCTCAGATCACTGTCCGGCAATCTTGAACTTTTACATTAAAGTTCACCAACTTTTCAACTGTTCAAACGGTCACTCTGTTCTCACCTTACGAGTCCTGTCATACCCACTCTTTAAGCTGCATTCACTCGGTTTCAACTTCCTCATCCAACTTATCCATTTTCAGACTGAGTATCTTCTGGCATTCCTGGGAGATTAATTGCCTCGGACTCCTCTTCATCTTTCTCTGCATTGGACTGAAGAAGCCACTGGCTAGTGAAACCTTTCCTGAATATCGGATAACGCATCTGCATCCGCGAAACATCCGCACAATTTCTTACATCCGCACCCGCATTTTACTGTAAACAGATATCCGCATATGCATCCGCACCCGCATTTTACTGTAAACAGATATCCGCATATGCATCCGCATCCGCAAAATGAGACATTCTCATACACATTCGGATCTGCGGATATCTAAATTTTCACATCTGATACATCTCTAAAAGATACCCGAATGTTGTACAAGTGTTTCATTTATCAACCTGTAGGTTTTCTAAACCATTTATTTACATTCGGGGAACTACACGTCGTGATCTCTGTGTTACAAGTGCTTGGTGGTTCAGTGGAAAGTTCTGGCATCAGTGATGAATGAACCGAGTCTGGGGATGTACCCTCCTTCTACAGTTGGACAAATTCTCCAGTGCACCTACTACACCGTCCAGCCTATCAAATCCTCCGAGTATTCTGTATGTCATTATGTCTCCCCTGATTGGTCTATCCTCTAATGTCGTTAGGGTTAGTTCCTTGAGCGTCTCTCAATTCATTCTTGTCTCAGGAACTAGTCTCGTGGCATGCCTCTGCACTTCGTTTCGTAATATGTGCTGAGGTGAAAATTATCTGCTAGTGCCGCAAGGATGCGTTTCTGTGTCAGTTTGTGAGAGGATATGAATGAGCATGTGTGCGCGTATTTTAATCACGTGCGTGCTTGTTCGTACGTGCTTTTAGGCGTGTACTCGTGTTACTGTACGTGTGCATGTGTGTGTGTAAAGCGCGTGCGTGCAGCATGTACGCAGTATCGCGTCGTCATGGGTTCTTCCGACCAACAGTTTCAGTCCTCGCAGATATTGTTCTTCAGGTGGGTTCTCTTTCAGGTCATAACGTTTAATATCCCATCATGACGCGACGCCAGAATCAATGTCACCCTTACTGCCTACCAGACATAAAGGTCATTCTTCCTGGGTGCGCACCCCTCCCCCGCAAGCCATCTTGATTACGGAGGGCAGTAAATACAACGGCTCAAATTGCATTGTTCGGGGGGTGAGCTAATTTGTTAATTCTCCAAAACTGAATTAATTAGATTATATATAATTGGCCCCGCTAACGACAGCGGGGCCGCGACGAACAGCGTTTGTTACCCTAGTTAGGTAGTTAGTCTGACATTTGTTGTTAGCAGGGGGGGACGGGGGAGGGAGGGGGTGATGAGGGTAGGGGGGGGGGGAGGAGGCACCAGCAATCAAAACTTGTTAAACTGGTTATGATGAGTTAACATTAATTAATTCTTTGTGGTGCAACTCAGCAGAATAATACCTCCGTCAGTGTCTCTTTCTCCCTCACTCACTCCCTGACTCATTCACTCCCTGATTCACTCACTCCCTGATTCACTCACTACCTGATTCACTCACTACCTGATTCACTCACTACCTGACTCACTTCCTGACTCACTTCCTGACTCACTCCCTGACTCACTCCCTGACTCACCCCCTCCCTGACTCACCCCCTCCCTGACTCACCCACTCCCTGACTCACCCCCTCCCTCACTCACCCCCTCCCTCACTCACCCCCTCCCTCACTCACCCCCTCAAACAAGCACCCTGCCCTGACTCCCTCACTCACCCCCTCCCACCAACACCCTTCCCTGACTCCCACCCACCAACACCCTGCCCTGACTCCCGCCCACCAACACCCTGCCCTGACTCCCGCCCACCAACACCCTGCCCTGACTCCCGCCCACCAACACCCTGCCCTGACTCCCGCCCACCAACACCCTGCCCTGACTCCCGCCCACCAACACCCTGCCCTGACTCCCGCCCACCAACACCCTGCCCTGACTCCCACCCACCAACACCCTGCCCTGACTCCCGCCCACCAACACCCTGCCCTGACTCCCGCCCACCAACACCCTGCCCTGACTCCCGCCCACCAACACCCTGCCCTGACTCCCGCCCACCAACACCCTGCCCTGACTCCCCCCCACCAACACCCTGCCCTGACTCCCGCCCACCAACACCCTGCCCTGACTCCCACCCACCAACACCCTGCCCTGACTCCCACCCACCCACACCCTGCCCTGACTCCCACCCACCAAAACCCTGCCCTGACTCCCACCCACCAACACCCTGCCCTGACTCCCACCCACCAACACCCTGCCCTGACTCCCACCCACCAACACCCTGCCCTGACTCCCACCCACCAACACCCTGCCCTGACTCCCACCCACCAACACCCTGCCCTGACTCCCACCCACCAACACCCTGCCCTGACTCCCACCCACCAGCACCCTGCCCTGACTCCCACCCACCAGCACCCTACCCTGACTCCAACCCACCAACACCCTGCCCTGACTCCCACCCACCAGCACCCTGCCCTGACTCCCACCCACCAACACCCTGCCCTGACTCCCACCCACCAGCACCCTGCCCTGACTCCCACCCACCAGCACCCTTCCCTGACTCCCACCCACCAGCACCCTACCCTGACTCCCACCCACCAGCACCCAACCCTGACTCCAACCCACCAACACCCTACCCTGACTCCCACCCACCAACACCCTACCCTGACTCCAACCCACCAACACCCTACCCTGACTCCAACCCACCAACACCCTACCCTGACTCCAACCCACCAACACCCTACCCTGACTCCAACCCACCAACACCCTACCCTGACTCCAACCCACCAACACCCTACCCTGACTCCAACCCACCAACACCCTACCCTGACTCCAACCCACCAACACCCTACCCTGACTCCAACCCACCAACACCCTACCCTGACTCCAACCCACCAACACCCTACCCTGACTCCAACCCACCAACACCCTACCCTGACTCCAACCCACCAACACCCTACCCTGACTCCAACCCACCAACACCCTACCCTGACTCCCACACACCAACACCCTGCCCTCCCTCCCACCAACACCCTGCCCTCCCTCTCACCAACACCCTGCCCTCCCTCCCACCAACACCCTGCCCTCCCTCCCACCAACACCCTGCCCTCCCTCCCACCAACACCCTGCCCTCCCTCCCACCAACATCCTGCCCTCCCTGACTCCCTCCCACCTACCAAGACGACCAACACCAAGTAACATAATAATTGTTTAATAATTTTTACCTGGTGGGCTTCAGTTCTGGAGAGAGAGGCAAGCTCAAGCGGTGAAAATATTATTAGAGGTAGGACGAAGGTAAATAAATGGAATATCCGTCATGTTTGTAGAAGAAATGCTGCATTATCCAGCTCCTACACGCCATTAATATTCATCCCAGCCTCTCAAAACTATTCCATCATTTTTCAGATTACTTGGGCACACAGAGAATGGCAAATAGATGCATTCTTTTGAAATCACTAAGATAAATATTGACAGTTTTGAGCAAGGCAGATAAACATTAGGAGGCAAAGAATTAAAACAGAGTATGAAGACTTATTCATAGCTTGGGTTTTTACCTCGGGCTGGCTGTATGTGCTGTATTTTTGTCGTGAATTATACATGGATCCTCATCAGAACAATACAAGCTGAGGAACAGCACGTTGTGCAGTCTGAAAAACTAGACATTAATGTCAATAATGTTGGGATGGGGAAGCGAGCATGCGCAGTTGAAGGTTGGCTCACCGTGTCTCTCGGAGATACGCGGATGGAGCGAGGCAACTCTGTCAGTATCATGAGAGATACACGTTCGAAGGAGGCGAGATCTCTCACTTTTTTATATTGTCTGTACCCGCGGCAGCAAGTAAAACAATTCTGCTCCAGTCTTCCACTCTCCCCACCTCAGCATCTCTCCCGAGAGATCGAGGGATGCAAGTGAGAGGGTTTCCGGCGTGTTCTCTGGCTGCTTCCTTGACATACGGCCCGCATATACCGTGGTGGATGTATGCTGACGTTCGGAAGCTCTCTTTATCATTGCTTGTTGCCAATTATCGGAACACACTCGGGAAGACGCGAGCTCCCATTCATTCTCCGACTACAGCAGTTGAAGACGACTCCTTCCGAGGCATCCAATAGCCAACAGCAGCAGCAGCAGCAGCAGCAGAAACAAGATAAAGCAGCTGGTTACACTACGGATATAAACAAGAACTTCGTTCCGACAAACAGGATTGTACCTCACTTACACTTGGAAAGCCATGTATCTCACTCACACCTGGACAGCCTTGTACCTTACTCAGACAACCAGCTACCTCGTACACACGAAACAGAAATGCTCCTTGCTCACACCTACGCAAACATGTTCCTTATTCCTAAACAAACAGAAGTGCCCGTCGCTCAAACAGGAGAGCTCTCTAGTACCACATTAACAGGAAAGTCCCTCTATCCACTGATATACAGGTCTGTGTGTCACGTACGCACGCACACAAGCACGAACGCACGCACGCACTCACCCACACACACACCCACACAACACCGCATATTCTTAGATTGCAAGGCAGCATTTGACACACAGGAGACTCGGACAAAAACTAGAGTAGGTAGAAGTAACAGAAAAATCACCACTTTATCAAAGAATAACAAAGGAAACAACGAGTGTTTGTCCGGGAAGAGGCATCATAATGAGCAAATGTGACAAGTGGCGTTCCACAAAGATCGGTACTGGGACTGTTACTATTTCTGGTATATGTAAACGATATACCTGGCGAGGGTTCCGGGGGTCAACGCCCCCGCGGCCCGGTCTGTGACCAGGCCTCATGCCAGAAGAGAAAATCTGATGTATCTCATTTCACACATGTGAAACTAACAAAGAGAATGAATTCAGAAACAGACAAGAGTAGCCTACAAATTGATCTAGATAAACCAAGTTAGGTCAGAGAAGTGCCAGACACAAAATTATGAATATTGGGAAAGAAATAAACATACTGACGGGAACATCTCCCAAGGACCCGGGGGTAAACATTGAACCAAGCATATTACCTGAGGCACACTCCAGTCTCATAACCAGAGCAGTTAATGCACATCTGATAATTCTAAGATTTCCTTTCGGGAATCACAGTCATGCACGACACTATACGACATATGTCAGGCTTATCTTGGAGCATATAACATCGGTACGGAACCTACACCTGATGAAGCATATTAAATAGCTGAAAAAATACAAAGGTATGCAACTAGATGAGGGGTTTAAACTTTGAGGAAACTAAAGATACAAAACCAGATATTAAAGGACAGGGAAAGGGAAGAAATGATAATGGTGTACATATTAGGAGGAGGAATTGATAGGGTGGAGAGGGATACCTGTTTTAGAGGCGGGAAACTGGCACACGAGAGTACATCTATATATTTATTTTAATCGAGGAAGCACTAAATCCACAAGGGTCGTATTGCCTGGTAAGTGGAAGGCATTTAGGTTCATTTCAAAGCAGGAACAAGAAACTGGATTTATCCTCATGTGCCCCTCAAAGCACCTTTTGAGCGCCACAGGTCACAGTCCAAAAAAGAAAAAAAATCACTGGGGTGTAAGGAGGCATTTCATCTTAATAGCGGCTAGGAAGTGTAAATAGCTGGATGTTGAAGCGACAGAGAATCTATACATAGCTTTAAGAATAAGTATGGTAGGGTTCACGAAGTATGAACCCAGTAACGACAGGTTTAAGAGGCAAGGCGAGAAGGCAAGACCCCACCTCTGCCCTTGAGCCAGACTCCATAACCAGAACTATCGGGTCCATCTGAGGTGACGAATGCTCATTTTGATTTTCTGTTAATCCTGTTCTCTAGTTTCAGAAAATGTCTGATAGTAAAACGGATCGGAGTCATTTACATAGCGCAAGATAACTGCCATTTGAATTTTCCCAACATTCAATAAAAATAGAAATTTGTACCTATAAAGCCTAAAATCACTTCAAACTTTCCTCAAAATAAAAGAAATACCAGAGTTTAAGGTTGAAAACTGATGGAGGCAATTGCCACTTACTGCAAGAAACCAATTCTTTAATAAAACTAACAAATTAACACTAATATAGTGGACCCCCGCTTAACGATCACCTCCAAATGCGACCAATTATGTAAGTGTATTTATGTAAGTGCGTTTGTACGTGTATGTTTGGGGGTCTGAAATGGACTAATCTACTTCACAATATTCCTTATGGGAACAAATTAGGTCAGTACTGGCACCTGAACATACTACTGGAATGAAAAAAGTTCGTTAACCGGGGGTCCACTGTACATCCCAAAGTTAAGGTGAAGCTTTGAGGAAAAACACAAGAGCACCGAAAGCTTTAAGCTCACCAAAAAATGTACTCTCCAGTCACTGCAGAGACTGGTAATTTTAAACTTACATATCAAAACTATGCGCTAAACCACCAGTCATACAGCTTAAACTTACACAGCTGAAACCCAAATGATTGAAGGTATTCAGAAGAACTAAATGGTTATAACTATGATCTTAATTTTTGAAGGGGTGGACCGGTAAGCCAACGAAAGGCTTCAGTCAGATGACCAAAAGCTCCAACGGCGGGTCATCATTTAAGATCAGCGTCAAGAAACACTATTTCCTGACAAACTTTACCTAACCTAACCCAAGGTATTCAGAAGAGGCATACTCAAGTTATCCCTTAAAAAATACCATACCCTTAAAAAATAAAACTAACAAATTGGCTCACTACATAGCCTAGGATCAATGCTATCATTTCTTTGAGCAAACTCCACCATAGCTAATAATTTGAAACCGATCAACAGAGGCATTTCTTAACTATCACTCAAACTAAATCCAGGAATAGTCTAAATAAAATGGACTAGGGAATACCTGTGTGTGCCACTAGTTACTGAACCATTCCCTGGTTACGGTGTTGAAAATTTGAAGCCGATCTAACGAGAGGTTCTCAAGTTATACACTAAACACTTGGAAAAAAAATAAGATAAAACCTTAAAGGTACCTTGTCAGGGGGCCTTTATTCTCACACTGCGCGAAACGTCGTTTTAATAAAGCTTGAATAAAAAGGCATAATACCATGACTGGAACAATACGCAAATAACCCGCACATGGGAGAGAAAGTAACTTAAGACGACGTTACGGTTCGACTTGGACCATTAACTAGTTAATCGACCAAGTCGGACCGAAACGGAATAATTTGTGTAATAAAGCTTCGT